>NC_051213.1:25374947-25674947 GCF_015220715.1 Pygocentrus nattereri
ATACCTTATCTGTCTTGTTTTAAAAGCCAATTTGCAGGTAAAATGCAAACTATTCTCCACACAAAGCACTAAACTCATAGCACAATAAAATATAATATTTCATTATATTTTTCGTGCATTTTTGGCATTCTAGTGCCTGTCTCTCTGTCTCTGTCTCTGTCTCTGTCTCTCTCTCTCTCTCTCTCTCTCTCTCTCTCTCTCTCTCTCTCTCTCTCTCTCTCTCTCTCTCTCTCTCTCTCTCTCTCGATCTCCCACTGTGTCCTGGGCATTCTCTTCAGCCATCTGTTCGGAGGGGTGGGGCTGACTCAGAAAATAGGAACATACTAGCATACGCTTATAGAAGGATATAAGACTGTCCTTGTTGTAGAAAGGCATGATGAAAACTGTAATACCGTATCTGAGGTTTTTGACCAATTTAGAATTCATCTGTACACCTTTGCATTGGAGTCATTAAATATTCTTAGCCAGAGAAATGTGTGTCAGTCTAATATCCATACACTGGAATATGCTGTCTTAATTGATTATAAAAAGGCTGAGTGTAAGCCCAAAGTCATATTTTCCTGATTTACTGGAATTCTGATTTACAAACACATTCTTTTGATACCTGGCTAAATGTAAATTGGATCTGTTGCCAGCTGCATGTATAGATTTATGTGTAAGTAAAGCCAGTGAGTGGCCCTAAAGTAAAGGAGCCTGGTCACGCTTTTGGTTTGTGTGAGCTGGAGAGAACAAGAGAGAAGCCCTGGTCCTAGAATAATGGACCTGCTGCATTTTTAATAAAGGACCACTTTGTAACAACTAGGGCCTGATGGATTCTCTCTCTTTAAAGGGCCTGACTTTTGGATTTTTACACACAGCTTGCTTTTAGGCTCTCCAAGTAAGTGCTCAACAAAGCCTGTGCAATGGGGATAAGTGGCAAAGACTGGGGGAGTAACCTAAAGCCAGAGTAGAGCAGCAGTACGGAAACTGATCAGAGTGTATTGGCATTGTTCTTTCTCTGTGCCTAAAGGCCTAAAACTACTCTGGCCGTAGGCATTTATGCTTCGCTGTGAATAAGCCATAGTGATGAGCCATACGTGTTGAGTAGTTCATTTCAAAATCCCAGTATTTTCTAAATATAATACAGTATCATGGTATTGAATGGTGAATAGGTAAGCATACACAAGTTCATAAACCCATCCTGCTGACTACTGGCATGACTATTTTGTTTGTAAACATTAACTAGATAGAAACTTAATTTCCAGAGAGGAAACTTATGGAGCCCCTAAGGTGACATTGGGATTATTTTTTAATAAGGAGTGGCCACAAATTAATATATTGAGACCATGAGTTACGTTTCCTATGGCAACATGACCTCAGTATATTAATTTGTAAATAATGAGAAACTTAACTAATCACAATGTTACCTTAGGGGCTCCATAAAGTTCCTTTTTTTTCTGAACTGAATCTGAACAGTCTAGAATAGGAAATGCTATATCATATCAAATACTCTGCTACTTCACAGACTGTTTATGGTCTTTGATCATCAAGAAGGATTTTGTCTATTTAAAAGCCATATAAATGGAAAAATAAGCTTTCTCTGAATGTACTGGATGTATTTATTACTTTCATTAAATCAGAAAAGTTAGTCTTGTTAATACAGTGTTAGCAATTTTTTATGTTATTCTAATAGCTGTTTTAAATATTTACCACTGACATCCAGTGAGAGCAACAGTGGCTGCATGTTTCAACCCATGAGTATGTATCTGAGCATAGATTACTGATACTGCTAGCATCAGTGGTGTGTTTTACTTGTACATATTACTTTAGACTTACTTTGATGATCAATACATTTACGTTGTAGTAGCTGGGAATAACTTGTCAAGTGAGCCAGTAATGACAGCGGACTTTCAATGAGAGGGCTTCAGTCACAAGGTCATAGCAACAGTGCATGAGCAGCAGGGCTGCAGTCTTCACTACCATGAATGGTTTAAAGAGTCAAACTAGGAAAGCGCATTAATGGCTTTAAAAACTAGTAATGTTTAATAACAAAGATGTTAAACTCATGCTAACCACTGAAATATAGATTTAGAGCCTAATGGAAATCCTCCTGTGCAAGGGCGTTTTGTGTTCGGGTAGGGTGTGGTAGATCGTTGCTCTGGATGTAAAGCATAAACAAGCCTTATGTATGTGTTTGTGTGCATGCCAGCTGTAACTGATAGTGCTGAGGTTTGAGCTCTAAGTACAGCTGTTGTGCTACAGGTACATTCAGACTTGCTGAAAGGTATCATAGAACGTCCTGCATTTGGAGTTGATTAGACGTATTTAGCAATCTGCACTAATCATGTTGCTCGTCGACAGATTTTGACAGGCCTGTCATCTGTGCAGAAATAAACACGAGCGTATCTTCTGTTCCTGGTGTGCCAGGACCGCACAGGAAGGAGACGGGGGAGGGACAGAGGAAGGATGGTGATGGCACCCTTCGAATGTGCTCCAGTATGGGGCTTTTCATTCTCTCCAGTCACTCCCTCCCTCCCTCCCTCCTTCCCCTGCGTTTTAATCAGGAGACACACACTGGAAACCTTTTCCCTCTGAAAACAGCCCAGTCAAAGCCAAGGACAGAGCAGGCGAGGTAAGGCGTCATAAATCCTTGAGTACACGCTCCTGAGGGATTTCACTGTCCAACCTCCCCGCTTGCCTCCCTCCTTGAGTGTGTGTCTCTCTCTCCCAATTTATGCACACCTTTTCTGCAGCTAGGGCCATGATAGACACTGCTCTAATCAGATATAGCCACAGCGCTCTTAACCTGCCATAACCGTGTCCAATTTTCCACGCATGGGTGCTGAAACAGGAGCATGTCAAATGCATACATTAAAGAAGGTTTAAGGGACGATCATTTGCTTTGGCTCTTTGGTTCACCCTCTAAAGACTGCTGAAGATGCCATCTGAAAGGACTGGATGCTCTTGTTGTTTTCTCGATAAGATAAAGACTTTGTGGTTGCTGAGCGCTCCAGGGAAGGCTGATTAATAACTACAGATATCTGTGTAGTAGTAGAGCCTAGTAGAGCCTACTGGAGCTCGCCTGAAAGCTAGCGGACTGCCTGGGATTAGCTTATGTAAACAGCGCTTTTGTTGCGTTCCGCTCGAATTAATTTGCACAGCCCACATGCTTTTATTTGGACTAATTTGCGTGGTGGGCAGTCAAACTACTGTCCAAACACATCCCAAAGGCTCAAGGCTACAAAGAGAGTGGCTAATGACACTCCAAATGTGCTGTCTCCTCCTCCTATAGTCATTGCACTTAGTGTCTTTGACACTTTGAAGTGTTCAGAGCAGCATCACTGACAGGACAGTTTGGGTGATATTCATGTGTTCTGCTGCAAATGTGTTTGACATGAATCTTTATAGAAGCAGGTGGTCAGTAGTCATAAGATTAGTTTCCCAGTCAGCAATTAAATCTGCTAAGGTCTATTCAAGTTTGATTTAAATTTTTTTCCAGATGAAAGAAAATAACAATGAGATTTTTTATCGTAGTGGAACCTCCACAGTAAGTCTAATGCATTTTTTAAAAAGCTGAGAATGCCAGAAGAAGAAGGAAGATGAAGGAAGTATGGATTCCTCAAGTTGTAGCGACAGTAAATTTATTAACTTTCTTTTAAGGACTGTAACTGAAAGGTGCACAAACAAGGAACAAACATTCTACGAAAAGGCCAGGATTGAGTAGACAGTTGCTTAATTGTGCTAAGTTACTCCTGTCCTTTCAGCTTGTCTGCCATATATTTCTTTAACCACTTCATTTTTATAGGCAGGGTGTTGCTTGTGTAAGCTTGTGGGTTCTGTCATAGGCAAGATAAACTGTTCTGCGTCCATCATAATGCATGTTTATTTGGCCTGTAACCATGAGTTGTGATTGAGCTGGATTCTGATCATATCTGTACAATGCTTTGTAGTTTGTTTGTACCTCACACTTACCCATTTATTACCTAGAGCTTAAAAAAGCTGAAAAAGAAAGTGTTACCTTTTTTTTGTTGTTTTGTTTTTGTTTTCTTTTCCTCGTCTGTTAACATTGGATTTGGTGTGCAACCATCAACTAAATAGAAACTCTGATGGTTACAGTTCACACACTTTAGTCCAAGACTAGGCTTAATCCATGTCCAGAAAACTGGCTCACAGTGTGGAAGCCAACAGTGGTGTTTCGTCTTGGTTCAGTTCACTTCATTCTCTCTCTCTAAGAGGTGGTAGGCAGTGGAGAGTGCCAGACTAGACTTATGACTTATTAGCCAGCCTATCTGTCACACAACACCACCCTTGATTGGAAGGCCTTGCTGTTTCTCTCACACACACACACACACACACACACACACACACACACACACACACTGTGCAATAGTGAACGTAATTTAAATGAGCTTTTTTATTTGGGTTTGTCTAATTCTTGTACCAGTCTCCAGTTTGAGGGGCAGGTGGGCAGGCAGAGAGTGAGAGAGTGAGAGAGTGAGAGAGTGAGAGAGTGAGAGAGTGAGAGAGTGAGAGAGTGAGAGAGAGTGAGAGAGAGTGAGAGAGAGTGAGAGAGAGTGAGAGAGAGGTATGTTTTAAGTGGCAGAGGAAGGGGAAGATAAAAGCCTGACAGGATTAGTCCTACAGACACTACAGGCTGTGACATTGTCCTCTAAGCTGCAACACACACAGCGTGGCACTTGGTGCGAGAGCACAACTGGTGCTCTCTCTCTTGCTCTCTCATTTGCTGTCTCGTTCACACACATACCACTCTGTCACGCAGAAACACACAATGCAGCCTACACAAAAGACATGTTCATTTGATTTGCTGTGCTGAGTTTTAAAAGCAAAGGCAGTACAGGGCCACTTTGCCAGTGTGCTGGTGAGCAGCCCTGCATTTTTTATTAACCTTGCTAGTTTTATGAATGATTAAGCTCCTTTGTGTGCTCAACTGCCCTCAGTCACGCTGCACTGTAGCCAGGTCATATGCTTTGTCTTGCGTATGTAAACCTTTATGTATATAAGTAATTTATGTATAAATGTATACATTACTGTACAAAAAAATGTTACAAAGTTACTAGTTTATTTGCTTTTTCCATATCATTCAAAAATATTTTTGAAAATGCACTGACGATGCAAATATGACTGAGAATTATTGATGATGATATAGAGATAATAAGGTATTTAAGTGTAACTGACCTGCCAAAATAAATGCAGTTGACTCTCCACCTTCACGCATTTTTGCCTTTTTTTTCTGCCTGCATTTTAATACTTCAAGATCTTCGTGGTTCTTGTGGTGCATGGGGCCTCCAGGGGCCGACAGCTGCATGATGGCTTTGCCGATGCAATTCAATCATCTTCACACAGCTTGTAGTTCCTTCATACTGCAACAGGAATGTGATACATTTAGTTGGCTAAACTGGTGGCATCCGCAAAGAGGATAAAGCGGTCTTTTTTGAGCCTTTGTAAGAGTGAAACCCTTTCATCTGCTTGTGTGGCAGCAGGAAAGAGGAAGCAGGTTTGGAGAGGATGTTAAACTTTTCATACGCCTTTCTTTTCAACTTCCCAACACTTTCTACAGGCCGTGTCTGTGCCCCGCTCCACTGTATCTGATGTTCCATCAAGCTCATCACACACTTCAAAAAGAGCAAGAACAGACACACACAGTTGCGTATGTGCTGGTGGCTCCTCTAATGGAGGCGTGGTGGTGTTTCATGGTCACAGGGATGGCTAGTTTGATGAATGGGCCTGAGTAGAGTGGAAACATAGGGCACACAAGAGAGCTCACACAGAGCACAGTGTGCGTCTACATGTGTGCATTACTGCTGAGCACCTGAGCTACATACAAATTACCTCGTGCCTTACTTTATGGACATGAAGCCCATATGAGCCAATTAAAGACCATATTGAAATTCAGAGAGGGATGTCTCTGTTTTTATGTGTAGGTGTGTATGTGTGTTGAGCTGGATTCGACCTTGAAAGTGCCAACTGGCTGGGCAGTACCGGAGGTCAGCAAAAGTCTTAGGTTTAACTTCTCGACCCTAATTAGACTACAGACATGCACCACACAATGCAGAAAGTCAGCATTGCCCAGCCCTACTAATGAGCCTATCACTGTCTGGGGACACAAAAACACACAATCATGGTTGGGGTGGGATGAGGGAGGGTGAACAGACATACTCACTGCCTGCTTTATTTCTCTGGCAGGACCATCCTTGAAGAACCATTCTGTGTCTAGTCATAGCCACATTAAGCACTTATACAAGTTTTAATGCTAAATCAGACCCTATAGGGTGCACCTCATTGTTACTTATGTCGGTCATACTTATACAGCGATGCTATATTAAAGGGCAATTTAGAATTAGGCCGTGTATGCTTGAGCATACAAAGTATTTGTCTTTAACCGCTATAATTCCACTATTTTTTCAACATTTCAACATGGTTCAGTTGTTTACATATACAGAACATAATTCAGAGGGGTTTATTGTAAAATGCAGCGCTGCAGTGAAACAGTGCAGGTGATGGACGCCTGAAGGGTTTAATTAAGGGTTTAATAAAAGCTACCACACAGAACGGTATTATACGAAATGGTTACAAATAAGTTATGTGATATCTGAAACATTGTTTTTTGACATTTTTGAGAGTTTGCCTTAGCCTGAAATGTGATTTTGCAGAGAAGTATGCACAAGACATTAAAAATAGACAGAAACAAAGCAAATCTTTTTGAATTTGCCATTTGTGAAGGCCATTGTAGATATAGCAAGTCCAAGTTCCTTTCACCCCATTGTAAAGAAATCAGAGTTGTCACGTTTCTGTACAATGAACTGTTTAATGTTAAAGCAATCAGAAAGAGTTTATCTGGTAGCTGTATTCTCAGTTATTAGGTTATTTCAATAGTTAGAAAAATAATTTGCCAAAAAACTTAGTATGGAGATTTTATACATAATGTCGCGTCAGAGAAAAAAACAACACGGGAAATGTACTTTAAAGGTGAACACTCTTTATTGAAAAGGCAGCAGGCGCTGACCGCAGTTCAAGGGGCCAGGATAACAGGCAGGACACTTTTAGCCTTGCACTTTCTCTCTGTGGTAAATTCTAACACTGCCACTAACTACCCCACAACCCAGCACAGAATAGCACAACCAATACTGCTATACTAGTAACGTCTGCAGCTTAATTAGAATATGAGATCTCACTCCTACCACAAGTGCGGTGCCTTCTAAGAGACCCGTTCATGTGGCTGCTTTGCATGGCCACACTTCCTGTGTTTCTACAGCAGGATGCCGCAATATATTTCCCAGCATAATTGTTTTACATAGATGTAAGTAACAACTATTTAGTGATTACAGCTATTGATGCACAAAAATGTTAGTCATTGACATTAGACATTGATATTGCCTGGCACTCAACACATAAAATTGCTGGAAATAAGGATTAAGAGCAATACGAATGAATGTGTCTACTGCCCGATGTACCACTGCTACCACACGTTAAAGTAATGAGTGTTCAAGCATTTTACCAGTTTTTCTTTTAAGGGCCAAAGTTTTAAGCATATACTGAACTTCTGCTTGACTGCACTAGGCTTTTTTTTTTTACATGGAAATTTCCAATCCTGTGACATTAGGTTGTCTAATTATTCTACCTTACCTACTTTTTTTTTCTCTGCTGTGACCCTGTTCACATGCAATTAAAACTGAAACCTCACCCAAAGTCTGCCATTTCACAGATGCACAGTTTCATTTGGTTCTTTACACATTTCCATTATACACATTGGCACAGTATTTTATTAAAGGTTTTTAGAATAGTGAAGAACCAAGGTCACTACAGTGACTTCCATGTCAGCCTTGGAGCACTGCCAGAAGCAGCTAGTCTAAACAGTGACTGCACATTTTCACCTCGTTAGCTTATTTACATATCGTTACCGAACACTGAACATTAAACACAGTTGAACAGAATCTTTTATCTATGCTGTTTTATCCAAGATGCCTTTGCACCAGTGCACCGAAGCCTTTGTTAGCCTGCTAGTGTGATAGGTGTGCTTTGGGTCAGGAGAAGCTCTTGTGTAACCAAGTGTGTTGCTGGAACTTTGCCATGTTTATTCCACCAACCCCGTGAACTTAAACTGGAGTTTGGGAATAAATGAGTTCATTTATTACAGCCATACAAAGTGCAACTGCTCACCGACCGATTTCAGCTAACCAAGGAAAATCCAGAAAAGCAAGCTCACATCATAAACCTTTAGAAATTCATTTCCCTTTGAAGATGTTTTTAAAGCACATTCAAAGTGAATAACCACTCGAAATCATAGGCTTATTACATACTAAGGCTTATTATACAGTAACTACAGTGACTTCAGTGCAAACTAGTGGAGCTATTCTTAGGTTATAGAAGTATGTAATAAAACGTTGGGCCTGCTGGCCCCCCTCGTTTAAGGGGGTAAAGATTACAGGATGTCGTCTTAAGCACTAATCGAACTGGACTACTTTTTGCAAAAAAGGATCTGTAATGTAATTTGCAAAGAATTTGAGTGGCCAGTTTATGAGAGAAAGTGTCTGTATGGTCAGTGTTAACAACAGTAAAAATATGCCTCATGGTTGTTATTGAGTTACCTTGAGGTCAATTCAAATAGGACTGCTGTTACTTAGGGGCTTTGGTGTCATATGGGAATATTTACGTTCAAACTTGTTAAACCTCTGCATTGCAGGTTAGAATGCTGCTTTTATTAATTTATTAGGTACAGAATAAACCTCACTTAGTGTGGAAATGATTTTTTTTTCATTCAGTGTAACTACAGTATAAAAAATTGAAGTGTCAATTTGTAAGATCAGTGAAAGAGTGCTCAGTTAGCTTAATGAAAGTGTGTGGGAGTAAAAAAAAAAAATCATCATATCCTCTTTTCATCCAAATCAAAAATTCTTTTTTGATAACCTCTTTTGTAAAGTAACACATTTCCATACCTGGCCTTAAACCTAACCTACTGCAGGACCAGTAAATGATGCCTCAAAGGGAGTCAGTATTCACGGATGACCTCCAAACCAAAAGCAATATTCAGGGATAAAATGATATTCTTTAGCAGGTCAGTGTCAGTGGTCTCAGTTATGTCTTTTGATCTTTTTGCTCTGCACTTGACGTCCTTTATTTGACTCGGACCCTTCAGAATGCATTTTACAAGCATGTCAGGCTCGATCACACAGAACGGGGTATTTATCCCTGCCTTTCAAAGCCTGAGCAGAGGAAGGATCTGGGTCAGACTTACACACTGTGCGGGGGGCCTGCTAAGTCATCTGTAGTACAAGGTGGAGATGCAGAAGGATAAAAAATATAAGAAAAAAAGAGGTGGGTGAGCTGGAGAAAATGCAGAGGGGGAGCATGGCGTGCGAGCATTGGCAACAAGGCTGAGGGTCCCTGTTTCATATTTCATGGGGAGCTGGATGAATGGTGGTGTAGTGGACAGCAAGGTGAAAAGAGAGAGAGAGAGAGAGCATGAGAGAGAGATGGGCAGGATTGGGGTAGGCTCTCATCTTCAAAAGAGAGGCCACAAGCTGTCTGTCTCCCTCCGTCAGCCCGGCTATACTCCTGAGCCCAGGCTGAGCTGGGTTTGCATAATTCAGCAGGGTGGGCCAATCCGCATCTGCAGATTATCATGGCTAACAGCGCAAAGACAAAGAGGAGAGAGAGAGAAATGCAAAGAAACAAAGCGATCAGCAATCGTCACAAATGCCTGAAGAGTGCCTTGGCGGAACAGGATTTTGTCTCTTGTGGATTATTATGCACATAACCCCACAAACACACATACGCAGTATAAGTAAATGATTACTAGGGGTGTAGCCATTCAAAACATAATTTAATTCAGTATGGCACAGTGGTTTCTGAATTCAGACCATTTCTTAATACAGCAAAAAAGCAGTGCATGAAATTGTGCCTGGTGTTTATTTGAGAATATTGAGCAATATGAAGCACAGAATCTGGGACTTTTTGGACAGTTTTGCCTGTTCATACTGGTTTCTTAAAAGCATATAAAGACTAAGAAAAGGCTGTGTTTTATTGTGTTGTGTAACAGTATTGTGCATTAAAATATACAGAAACCATGAGGTACTACTTTAGCTATGAGCTAGTGCTATGCCATATGCACTAATATGTTTGTGTCAAACTAATGCCTGGCCCATAAGTGCTGATGAGCAATAATGTTACAACAAAGGTGTAAAATGCATAGGATGTGGCATTATTCTATAGATTCCAGTGGACATAACTACCAAAACAGACAGTATACAGAATATTTGTCAGCCTTTTTGAAAGATAGATAACCTGCCTTCTATTTTTTCAAGCTCATTCTTGCAAAAAACAATGTTGCTGTTGTTCTTGTTGTTGATTTTTAGCCTGGTATTGCAAAAGGGTTGTGCAGCTACTTTTGGCCGGGCTGCAGTGTGGAATCAGATGCACCTGAGGCTGCTCTGCTGCTCCTTACAGTGGGTTTTAGCTTATTAGGACAGAGAATCTTGAAAGCTTCTCTGGCTCTACCAAGATGTTATCTGGTCCATATCGGGCCTGGTCTTTATCCTGGTCTTTAGTGTGTGGATTTTTTTCATCGTGTAGTGCTTTGGTACAAGAATAGAAACACAAAACTAAGGTCCTGAAGTTTCATGTCAACTCAAGCAATCTATTTTAATACTATCTCACTGTGGATCAAGAGTGAACAGCAGGATCTACAGCAAAATTATATTTAAACGCTATGTTTATAATGCACCGATTGAAAAATATGAATATATCATAGTAGCCAAAATTTCAAAGTATGCAAGCTTTACAGATGTGGAGTACAAATGAATGTCACTGGATGTGCCATTAGACTAACTACTGGGTAGGTTGGAGTGTGTTGGATGGAAAAATGTTTTCATGGTGCTGCTTGGTGCTGTTTTCTTGAGTGCACACAAAGTTTGAGTGGTTCCATTTTTCCATTTTTCCATTTTTATGATGAACAGACCGGTTGAAATGATGCATAATTACATGGAATAAAATCTCTTTAAATTAGCGTAAATCAAAAGTGATGATTTTTCCTTTTTTCCCTTCTCCTGAGAAGTCACCATTTTGAGCATTTCTAGTGGTCAGTTCATCATAACATTTCTTATACAATGTAAAGGACAGCTGCTGTGCTCAAATGATTAAAAAGACCTGTGCACATCCTTAGTATGAAATATATCATTAATTTTTTCCAGAAATGTTTTATGCAGTAAGGTCATAAAGTGGATGACATATATATGTATGTGTGTGCGCTGGAGCAGTGCCTTGTCGTAGTGTTCCACTAAACAAGTATATCATGCTGTGTGTAACTCATAATGGGCTGTGTGGAATGAAGCCTGGCTCAAACGGATGTTACCTGCCTGTACAGTAATTGGCAGTCTGACAGTAAGGGAGAGATTGAGTGGGAAGGTGGTGTTACTCGGAACTGTGTGTGTGTGTGTGTGTGTGTGTGTGTGTGTGTGTGTGTGTGTGTGTTGCTTCATAGCTGTTTTATGCCAAAAAATAATTGTTTTTTTTTTTCCTCTTCTCCCACTTCTCATCTCCATCATGCATTTAAAACAGATACATGCTGTGGTTGCATTAAGTGAAGATTCAGGCCTGATTGTGCGTCTGAATGATCACATTGTGTCCAGGAACACAAATATCTCTGGAGATAATTACACTGAGTGGGTGGACAAACAGCCTGAATTGAATAGAGCATGAGTACAGTCCAGGAAGCATAAGGCTTTGTTTTAACCCTTAGAATGCAAGGTCTGCTGCAAGGTATGCTCTATTGGTCTATTGCTTGATTGGATAAAATTAATAATGCTACCAGTAAGTAATTCAGATTATGCCTTCATTGTCATTATAGTATTGAGCATGTGGTATATCAAGAATGCTAGCTAAAGTCGTATACAAACAGTGTATATACTGTTACATATATACAATTGATGGTTGATTCTAATGATATTGTTATGTTGAACATACATTTGTTGCTTTAATATTGGCATTTTATTAATATTCTTCCAAATTATTGCCTTAGAGTCATAATATCAAGTTCAACTCAACTGCTTACATGCTTGCCAGATTAACCTGAATATCATTTTTTTGCAGCCAGTCTGTAAAGAATGTCACAGCCCATCTCATTTGCCAAATTGTATTCTTCTCTTTTCTGGCTAATTCTAGTTTATTTCATTGTTCTGCTGTCACACTTTTTTTTCAAAACCTGACAAATCAGGCTGCAGGTCAAATATTATCTGATATTCTGTTTTAGTGTGTGCTGAAGTAGAAACTTGGTAAAGGTTAACTGCATAAACGGCATAAAACACATCGTTACTTAGCAACAGATGCTCAGAGAAGTAATACAGTGATTTTGAAAAAGTCTTCTAAACCAATCAGATTCAGTTCTGATTAAACATTGTCGTATCAAGGTATTTGCTTTTTTTTTTTTTTTTTTGGTAAAATTTTCATGCTATTTTCATACATGAACAACCTTGGAGTTGGTTTTGTTGTCGATATTCGACTGCTGTGAAAATGGTACGTCTCGTGTATTCAGTGTATTTTTGCATGATAATTCTAAACAAAACCGTGGCAAAATGGGAGATTTTTTGTGTTTTTATGTCAGAGATTTGCATACCTACTACTGAACAATGTTGAATGAGGCTATTTTGTACACTCAGAAATATGCATGCCCTCAAGCAGGGCTTATTCGGATCTGTACAGATGTACAGCCCTATCTGGTTGGTCCTCTGACATCAGTCAATTTTCTCACCACACGTTAGCAATTAGCTGTGGGAAGGAGAGGCTTGAATTTAATTATGCTGTGTGCTGCTATAATTATGTGTTTTGTTCTGTATTTTGATATGGATACTGATCGCTTCTCTTCATGTATTCATTCAAAGGTGTCTCAGATTTACATGGCTGTAGTGGTTCACCCTTATCTCAGAGACAAAATTAGTACCTTTTTGACTCATTTGAAAGAATTCTTGCACTGAATATATAACACTGTATTAAATGTTAAGTAAATGTAAATATTTTATGTCAGTTTGTTCTATGATGTGGTTGACATATATGTGCTTCAATGGGGAAAACATCATCCATTTGCATTAGTAGTTTATTTGAAGCAGTCATGCACAAACCAGTCCCTGATCCCAGCTCACAACACAGGGACAGAGCAAAACTGCTCTCTACCTAGAAGTCCTGGAAGACGCACAGTGGTTTGAGAACCACTGATTTGATGTAATGATAATTATTCACTAAGGATATGTTCCACAATGTGTGTTCATTCCTATTATCAAAGCCTGTTTACAGTGTGGGGAAAAATATTTTTCTCTAGGCCTTCTTCTCTTGTGGTCCTTCTGTTAGTGTTGATTTCCCGTTTGTCCTGTTATATTTGGTTTTCCACTGCCTTTAGCGAGGTAGATCACACTTTTCTGCAACAGATTATTTACAGATGCTCAAAATATTAACAAACTAAATGTTGAATTTGCAACATTAGGGTTAGTTTGAGGTTTAGGGTTAGATTTGATAGAATTTATTACATGTGACCTGAAATTCAATCAAATGTTTGTCAGACATGGTGGGCATCTACAGTAGACTTTCAAAAATAAAGGACTATCTAAGTTTTAATAACAGGACATAAATTAGGACATAAGGGCATACTTATTATTACTTTAAATAAGCCAATAATATATAAATTGTTTTCACATAAGGATCAAGGATATGTAACTATTCCCTCATTCATCATTCGTTCTTTAATAATGATCTATTCTTTAAAAAAATAATGGTTAATGTGTTAGTGTTATGTGTCCTAACCATCTCCATGTGTTGGTTCTCTCAGTGTCTAAATGATTGCTGAGTGTGTGGGCAGTCTTCCCAACACACTGCATCACACACTACCGCAGCATATAGTTGAAGATAATTTCATATGATACATATATTTGATTTTCATTTTTCTATACTGGAACAGGGATAACCATGTGATATAAGAAGGGCCCACAATCATGGAAAACTTTTTTATTTTATGTATTTATAGAAGTCTAATGCAGGGGTGCACAGTGATTTACCTGCTCAAGTACCCGTGATTACACAATTCTGTTATATGCCAGGTTTAGTGGGTGTGTTAGGGACGGGGTTCTACCCTGTGCTGGACACTGGCCCTCTATGACTGGAAATGTGCACCCCTGGCCTAATGTAGTATGTAAAGCTTGTTACTTTCAAATTGTACCATTCAGTCTGCAATCACCAGCCACTTCATTAACTACACCTCCTTCTACCTACACTCATTGTCCATTTTATTAGCTCCACTTACCATATAGATACACTTACTTCCACAATTACTGACTGTAGTACATGCTCTGCACAGTCACCCTTCTTCAGTGGTCAGGACCCAACACAGGACCACCACAGAGCAGGTGTTATTTGGGTGGTGGGTCATTCTCACCTCTGCAGTGACACTGACATGGTGCTTGTATGAGTGGTTTGGCCACAGCAGTGTTGCTGGATTCATTCATTACAGTGTCCATTTACTTTGTAGACACTCCTATCTTGTTGGTCCACTTTGTAGAAGTAAGTCAAAGAATATCTCCTCTGTCTCTGTGCAGTTTGTGTTGGTCGTCTAGTCCTTCATCAGTGGTCACAGGACACTGCCAACAGACCTGGACACAACAGGACACACAACACAACATCAGTGTCACTGCAGTGCTAAGGATGATCCACCACCCAAATGACACCTGCTCCGTGGTGGGGGTCCTGACCATTCAAGAAGAGGATAACAAGAGGATTGACAAAGTCTGCAGAGACACAGAGATGGTGTTTGTAGAATCACAAGCTGTATCTATATGGTACTGTGCATAAATGGATTTGATTTTAACCACTTATGCTCTGGCACTGCAATCTGCTGAGGTTACATTGAAAGCTTAGACAGCGATACTATTTGTAAGCCCTATCAGTTGGTCAGTATTCCTTAAGTGTTGACAGTCCCTACTAAAAACTTTGCTCAGAATAGCTTATTGTGGCATAGCTTATTGTGATAACAGTATAATATTGCCATATTGGCCACCTCTAGCATTCAGTACAAACTGCTCCTCATAGTATCATTCTCTTGGAATGGCTGCATCAGAGTGGTTTCAGAGTGAAAGTGTTACTTTCTTTCTTTCTGGTCTTTTGTTCTTTCTTTCAGCACTTTTCCCCATATAATAAAAAAAGGAAAAATGGGAGAAATAGATAGTTCTACCTTTTTCTTTTGATACACCCATTAACAATCGGTACCCAATAAATTCAAGTCATGAAGAGTGCACTTGATATGCTTGCTTTGTTTAAAATATGGACATGTATTTAATAGAGTGATGAGGTTGGGTATGAAAACCAGTTGATTGATTACTGGCCTGCAGTGTTGTATTTGCTGGGTGTAATGCGCTCTACATGTACTGCATATCTGTCTCCATCTCAGTGTCAGCACCAAGCTAAGCTGTGTTTCAGCTGTCGCTATGCTAACAAGCGGAGAGGATGACATTGAAACAAGGACATCTGTGTCGAGGTCAGGGTTCTGTCCGTTTGAATGAGAGCAAAGGTGGGAGACTGTGGCTGATCCTCACCATATAGATCAGCATTCATAACCCGCGTGCACACACACATTTCAGTGACATGATATGACAGTGTTTGATAGCGTGTGACTAATGGAGTGGAAAGCTGATGACTCAATGCGGTGAGAAGGACAAGCACAGGCGGTGTGCGAGCGACACTTCATCATGTGTGCGTGTATGTGCTGAAGGGTGGTTCGTAGATTGAATTCAAGGGTACCACCTGATCGCATTGCGGTGGCTTGTGTGTGAGTATTATTCAGATTACAGTTAACAGCCGAACACCCCCAAGTGTATCTTTGGCCACATATGTTTCTGGAAAATCACTGGCCCATCACTTAATGTGTCTTAAATGTCAGTGTCGATAAATCTATAAGGCAAAACGGCTGAGGGTTTAAGTTTTATGACTTCTACAGCAGGGTTTAAACTGCTTCACTGAATCTCACTCAATGGGAGTGCAGTGGGCTGCCACTGGCTATAGCCATACGGCTGTTTGGTTTGACGAAAGTTACTTCTGCCTCTCTCAGTCAGATTACTCTAGTATGAGGCTGACCTCCAGATCCACCAAAAGTGGCATGTGATGGCGATTAACTTGATCCTCAGTCAGCCTGAAAAAACAAAAAATAAAAAGGGTAGAGAAATTCCCTGGATTCTGTCTGGAATTCTTGGAAAGCTGGCTGTAAAAGCAAGCCTCAAGGAGGAATTTTAATAAAGTCAGGAAGTAAACTCTCCTTGGGCTAAATGAATTGTATATGACCCTCATTTTAAAAATAGAAAGGAAAGTAAGTTTAGCTTTGCTAAACTCTGTCTTCACTGATTTCCCAGAGATCTGGAATGATACTATTGTAAGATTAAAACCACATTTAGAATTTGTATTCATCAGTATTACAAAGCGTGCATTTGATTAAAAGATAATGTAATCAAGTACATGCATATAAATTCCTTACAGAGGAAAAAGCGGTTGGTCTCCAAAGTAAAAGTGATAGCTCTCCGGGCAGGGCCGTAATGAATTTGATAAACTAAGAAGGAGTCATAACCCTGTAGCTCATTGTCCCAGGCAGATGCAGAGACATTTCTAATTGATTGATAAGGCCCTTCCATGTCCTTCTCTTTGTTGCCGGGGCAACAGTGGCCTGCAGAGGGCCGGTGCCCATGAGGACTCGGCCGGTGCCGTTTGTCGGAGGAAGCTTCATATTCTGATGTTAATTTCAGCCGGAAGATTGGGAGCAGAGAGTAAAGAGAGAGAGAGAGAGAGAGAGAGAGAGAGAGAGAGAGGGAGAGAGAGAGATGAGCGCTACTGGACTGTTTCTCATAACAATGCAGGAAGAAGTCATTCTCGGATTAAAATGGACTGCTGCGGATTTGCGAGCTTTCCGTCTCCTGTTCATATGTAAATGAGGAAGACACTGATTGTTTCCTCACATTTGAATATGAGGTGCTTGCCCCTGAGGAGGGGGGTGAAGATCTGGGGAGGGGCAGGGAAGGGTGTCGCAGAAGAAGAGATATCTACATATGGAAATATTCCAATGTTCCAGCTACCACAGAAATACAAAAATGAACTCTGTATTCCCCCCAACCTTTTGATAGTTTTAATTCCTGGCCAACTTTGTGGGAAGTTCCTTAAGGAATTCACATTACAGCTTTAGAGGAGCTTAAACATTCCCACTTTCTATACGTTCTAGCCGAGTTAAACCGTGACCTCGGCAACAAAAGAGGTGGGCTTACATGTTGAATATACTTAAGTGATATTTGCATATGTATGTATATTCATAATAACATGAAGTCGCTGATTATTCATGCCTTGGGAATACTTCAGGGGGGGCAAATAATTCCAGTAAATAATCCTTTCGCGTAGCCATTGTAGAATCACAGATGTGAATGAGTCAGTGTGGAATGAGGCACAGATAGTCATTTATCGTGTTGGTGGGGTGTTTGATAGCACACTGAGTGTGAATCTATATTAGACAAACACATTCATATCCTCTCTCTCTCTCTCTCTCTCTCTCTCTCTCTCTCTCTCGTGAGAGAGGCCAGAGTGGAGGATGTTGCTAGCCCTGTCTGGGAGAATGTTTGTGTAACTTGTTTATGACATTAAAGGAGCGTAGGCCTGACGCTAACGAGCTGGAGTGTGGTTTGAGCCTCTGGAACTGCGTGCTCCACCTAAATTAAAGCCAGTCTGTTTGTCCCTGCATTCCTGCTGAGAGAATGAGAAAGAGAAGGAGAATGAGAGAGAGAGAGAGCGGAGGAGTGCAGACCTCTACTCAGGTGCTCTCTGTGTGTGGTCTACTGCACTGCGTAACTCCTTCCAAAGGTCAGAAAGTGAAAGGCTTGGGTGGGAGGCAGCCTCTCATACAGCAGGCTTTCTCCCGTATTCAAAAATCTACCCACGCTGTGATAAAACCCACCTGTCAAAGGCTAATTGGTCATTTTTAATTTATACTCTATCATAGATTAGAAACTACAGTGTTAGAACCAATTTCACATTGCCCAAAAGGGCGGAAAACTCTGCAGTTTGAAGATGAAGGATAATCGTACATTACCCACTGCCATCCTCGTGATCCATTTTTTAAGGTGTATTTATTTGCTCCTGGGCCTGTTCGCTAGCAGTTAATTTGTCTATGCTCCAACCATAAGTGCATTCTTTTAAAGCAGTTGTTGAGATTTCAGATTGTTGGCAAAAATCCCAATCAGCCTAATGAGAAACTGTGGTACACTTTTTAAAATACCTAAAGAGAGAGGTATTAATTTCATATCATAATTATACTATATACAAAGTCACCAGTCAAGTGTAGTAAATTTGTCAGACCAATTAATATTTGTCATGTCAAAGTGGAAACTAATGTAGTGAATTTAAACTCCAGCTTAATTTTGTTAGGTTGAATGAGATTTTTTGCCAATATTCTCTCAAGCTTGTCCAACCTTGCAGTAGTTGTTACGAAAGAATGCATTTCTGAGCAGAGCATGGACAGATGAGCTGCACAATTACATTAAAGCTGTGACCAGTACTATCACTATTTGAGTTTTGTGAAGTATGTTGGCCATTTTTCTTTTAGCATCTGAATCATAAAATGGATTTCTAGATTGATTTTTAGGGTACTATAGTCTCCCACAAGGCACTTTGGAATACATTCAGCTGATGTACTGTTCACTACAAATTACGAGTGTCTGGTACTAAATCACAATGCATTTGTAATCCTATGCAACAGGATTGTTCACTGCAATTGAAAACTAACCAGACTCTCTTGACTCTCTGATAACAGTTTAAAAATGTACAGCTTTGTACAGTTAAAAACAAAGACCCTAACCTTTTTTGCTGCCTCCGGCTTATAATATTACAAAAAAAACCTGACTCTTAAGTTGTTTCGTACTTTATTTTTTGAGGCATACAATTTGCAAAATGTTTTTTTTTTAAATGTCTACAGCTATGAAATGCATTTTTATTGTTATTCAGTGAACAGTTCACGCTTACAAAGCACATTACTAATGAGGGAATAGGTATCCATTTTGGTTACAGCCTATTAAAAAATGGTGTATGCATCCCTGAAAATGCTGAGAAAGTGTGCATCCCTGTGACTGACAGGAGCATCATGTATCTTTGTCGTAATTACCTCACCAGGGTCTCTTGTTATGCTTTACTGTTAGATAAAGGCCTGTTTGCTATGGATTCCTGCTATACCTGTCACTTGATGCCTAATGTTTACAAGATTTGTTCAAAGATGTGGTCAGTAATGCAGGAGATTATTGACTGTAGGCTATAATGGCCACTCCCAGCAGCTCCGCTACAGACACTGCGCAGCCATTAGCCAGAGGCTAATGGGCTCATGTGTGCAGTAATGGATCCTTGGGTCAGACAGTGTTGTGTGTGTGTGTGTGTATAAATGGACTGAATGTATGCTCTGATGTGTGTTCCGCACAGTCTGGTCTTTGGGATTTCCTCAGGCCTCCAGGCTACTGTTGTCCGGAAGGAAGGGATCTCAGCCCTGCTCCCAAAATAGCCAGCATTCTTTCCCCTGCCCCAGGAAGCCCGTGGGTAGAGTGAAATAGTGTAGAGTAGAATTGCCTCTGTCCCCGCTGTCTCCAGCAGTCTAGTGTGCACTGCCCATCCATCACTGACCTCTGGAAAGAGTTTGTGTGTGCGTGAGTTCTACATTTTCATGACAAAAACTGTCCTCATTTTGTAGGTAAACCAGAGTTAAACCCAGCTGACCTACGATAAAAGGTCCAGTCAAACAAATCTTACTTTGTGACATACTTTTACAAAAGGTACCTGTTTCTATTTTTAAAACTGAAGGGGCAAAGATTTATTTTGTTAAGGTTAGTGTTCTGTGGAAGCCTGTTCCTGCCAGGTAGAGGAAGAAAAAGTGTTTTATTTTATTTTGAACTTTATTTTGTTTTATTTTATTTTTACTTCTTATCTCAACAGTTTGAGATACGATATCAATTATTATATTTCAAGACAATAAATCATTATTTTATTGCATGTAGGTATTATATAAAGCATGTCGTTGCTGTCCAGAGAAAATCATGTATCTCCATTTTTGTGGATTTTAATTTTTCTACATCATTTCTCACCACATTGTGTGAAGATTACATGATGAATGGACCAATAGAAATGCTCTAAAATCACTTGGAAGAGAATCTTTTTACGTTAACTTACAGTGAAAGGTAAGAGTGTTTTGCCTTCTCCTGTAAAGTCACTATCTTGGACATAATCATTTTTCTTTGGACAGTGATGATATGGCACATTATGTATAACAAACAAAGAAAGCAAACCTGTGCATTTATCTGTGTCCACTGGAATTATATGCTGTGCTGAGTGCTGGGTTTTATGGCTCCAATGATTAGTATATTTGGGGCAGTCGTGGGCTGGAGGTTAGGGATCTGACCCTGTGACCGAAAGGTTGCCAGTTCGATCCCCAGGGCCGACAGTCCATGACTGAGGTGTCCTTGAGCAAGACACCTAACCCCCAACTGCTCCCCGGGCGCCGTGGATAGGGCTGCCCACTGCTCCGGGCAAGTGTGCTCACTGCCCCCTAGTGTGTGTGTGTTTGTGGTGTTTCACTGCACGGATGGGTTAAATGCGGAGGTGGAATTTCCCCGGTTGTGGGATCAAAAAAGTATCACTTATTACTTATTATTATTACATATATGATGTAGCTACCTGCAGGCTTTCTGAAAGATTGCAGTACACTACAGGAAGCACTGGGAGTGACATGACTCCTGTTCCTTTATTTCACCATATATAACACAAATTGCTCACTGCACACATGGAACTTTGAAGGTTCGTGGCAGCAACATGGAGACAAGGAAAGAAGATATAACAGTCAGATTAAATGAATCTAAAATTTAATCGAATAATAATTAATGGGTTATTGAGCATAGACATAATTGTCAGTTGCAGCTCTACTAAGCAAGATGAAGAAAAGACAAGGAGAAAAGAAGGGAATAGAAATTGTCTCTACACTGTTCATGATGAGGCTTGTTAAAAATCTGTGCTGTTTCAGTGTCATGAAGTGCACCGTGTGCATAATCACATTTCACTTGCCCCCTCTCTCTCTCTCTCTCTCTCTCTCTCTCTCTCTCTCTCTCTCTCTCTCTCTCTCTCTCTTTCTCTTTCTCTTTCTCTTTCTCTTTCTCTTTCTCTTTCTCTTTCTCTCTCTCTCTCTCTCTCTCTCTCTCTCTCTCTCTCTCTCTCTCTCTCTCTCTCTCTCTCTCTCTCTCCCCCTCCCTCCCTCTCTCTCCCTCCCTCTCTCTCTCTCTCTCTCTCTCTTTCTCTTTCTCTTTCTCTTTCTCTCTCTCTCTCTCTCTCTCTCTCTCTCTCTCTCTCTCTCTCTCTCTCTCTCTCTCTCTCTCTCTCTATCATCCCTTTTTCTCTTATCCCTCTTTCTATCTTTCTCTAATCTTTATCTATCTATCTATCTATCTATCTCTTTCACTCTCCATATCTTTCCATCTTTTTTCTCTGTATCTCTGCATCTCTTTCTTTCATCCCTTTTCCCTCCCTCTCTTTCCCTTGCTCTCTCTATCCCTCTTTTTCTCTTATCCCTCTCTTTTTCTCTTTATATCTTTCTCTCTCTAATCTTTTCTTATCTATCTATCTATCTATCTATCTATCTATCTATCTATCTATCTATCTATCTATCTATCTCCTTCCATCTTTTTTCTCTGTATCTCTTTCTCTCTGCATCTCTTTCTTTAGTCCCTTTCCCTCCCTCTCTTTCTCTCTCCATCTCTCTCTGTGTCTCTCTCTCTCTTTCTATTTCTATTTCTCTGTCCCATCCTCATCTCTCATATTTCTCCCTTTTTCTTTCTCTTAATCTCTTACCCCTCTTTCTTTCTTTCTTTCTTTCTTTCTTTCTTTCTTTCTTTCTTTCTTTCTTTCTTTCTTTCTTTCTTTCTTTCTTTCTTTCTTTCTTTCTTTCTTTCTTTCTTTCTTTCTTTCTTTCTTTCTTTCTTTCTTTCTTTCTTTAATCTATTTTTTTTCTCTACCCAGTCTCTCTGTCTCTCTATCCCTCTCTTCTCCCTTGCTCTTTTAATACAATGAAAGTGAGGTAGATGGAGGCAGGGAAAGATGGAGGGAGGGAGAGAGAAGCGGCCATTGGAAACCCATTTTGGAGTGCTCTCTAGGAAGTACTAATTGTTTTGTGACTGGAGGACTCTTTAGGGAAATGAGGGGCTATCTGAGTGTGCGTAAAGGAGATAATGTGTGCGCACATCACTCACTCTTAAATAGAGACGGACACAGGGCAGTGGAGCAGGTCGGCCGGAGCTGTGGACAGGGGGAGGGAGAGAGGGAGGAGCAGATTTATCCTCAGAGGACGAGAGGGTGGTGGAGAGGAGGAACGTGTTTATAGTACTCCGGCTGAGAGAAAGAGAAGAAGGGTCCAGGAGGAGGATAGACAGACCGCAGTTAAACAGTCGGAGGAGGATGAGTGGAAAGCAGAGTTGTGGAGAAAGAGATGCGTGTCTAAAAGAGACGAATGCTATAATTTTCACATTGTTTTTGTTTTTTTTTTTCTCACAGAGATGTAAATGTGGCTTATGTCTTTTTATAATTACAGTTAAAACATAATGCATGCTTCTCCTATGAACTGAAAACGGTGCAGCCCATTCTCTTAGCTCTAGTGTCAGCACATCTCCCTGCTATGACATGCTGTGAGGGAGGAGTCCATTCAAATAGCTTTGCTGAAGCTGTGCAAATCACTGACAGAAATACCTGTGCACAAATGATTTCACATACACTTTGTGTGTAGTACAGTGCAAAGGTTCTAGGCCATCTTATAATGCTATTTATCAGGATGTTTGTTAAGAATAAACATAATGATGAATACAGATAAACATTTACAATTAGCTTTTAATTTAACATTTACAATTACAATTTAATTAGCTTAAATAATTTCAAACCTCTCCTGGAGGCAGTCCATTATTTTACTGTCCACTACCTGGCTGATTGATTCAGATTAGTTGGACCAGGTCATTAGGCCTGACACAGTTATTACATAATGGCCTAATCACAGTTATTTCAGCTCATTGCAATTATTTATGTTGACTGCAGTTATTTTACACAGCTGTCACAACACACTGAATGTGAACAACACAACATCTAACTTGAGCAGTGGTGAGTAATGTTTTTATTTTGCTGCCTTCGAGTCATTTTGGAAATGTATATTTCAGTGAGGCTAGACTTTCCAAGTTGGGGCCCAGGCAACAAAAAAGCAATTGCAGCTGCTGAAAGTTGGATTATAAATTGCAGTTTTTTAGTTATTCAGCAGCTGCATATTAACACTGTAGGCTAAAATCCATTTTTTAATGTGTTACTCTACCACATGCAAAAAGGATCTGAGTGTATGCTATGCTATGCTCTCCTTCTACCTGGATAAAAATAGTGCTCATCTAATGTGCATCCTCTTTACATTGTAGACGTAATGCAATATAAACAAAAAACAAATGTAAAGTAAAAGCATTATTCCCAGCATGTCTATCCCGTTTCCATCCAACACCACTTGAGCATATATCAAAATATACTTACTTAGTAAGTAGGAATGTCCAGTGAGCATTTGAAATTGAGTTGTTTATCATTTGTGAGCAACTAAATATTGACAGCTAAAAAGTTTGCCAATGTTTGTCATATTGCTTCAAAGGGCCTATAGCTTTCATTTTTATTGTATTTTATTTTTCCCTCTTGATGTTCTCTAGAATATTTGTTTGATTTTATGTACCAACAGCCAAAACAGATTTTTACATAACCATTTTGCCACATCTCTTATTCCCTTACAGTTAAATATTCTGTCTCTTTTAAGGTTCTTTTGAGACTGATTATATGTAAATTAGCTCTGCTCTTATTGGCCGATCTACATCATGCCTTATTTAAAAAAAGCAATCTGGGTTGAAACACTCCTTAAAACTTTGGAATGAAAGGCTGGGGCTATCACGCATAACACAAATGATACACTCAAAATGGATTGCGTAATGGACAGTGAATCCAGCTTGATTTCCTGAAATTTCCTGAAAAAAGTAAATAGACTGGGGAGTGAGGGGTGTTTTGAAATTTTAACAATATTTACGTGTTGCATCACTTTACCTTTATTTCAAAAAAGCATCCACTCTGGGTCCTTTAACCATTGCATCCAAAAAATGCAACAAAAAATGACCATTGATAATTGATAATTACGTTTATTTACATACCAATTAATTGATAAAATAAGTTAAAATAAGTAAATAAAAACAGTTAGTCAGCTGATTAGTTTACAAGTCAGGACAGTTCTGATTCATTCTAGTGTTATTTATTTATTGTTATTTATTGTTTTGTGAGCAGAAACAGACTTACTGCTTAAATAATTAGTTTTGAAACTGTTTTGTGGGGGTGTGTGTATGGGTGTATGTTTGAGTCACAGCCTGTGTCAACCCATCGTAGCAGTAGCGTGTTCTCCCCCTCTGTCACTAATCCTGGCCTGTGTGCTGGTGGGAGCGGTGAGCGCTTTTGACGTTTCAAAGGCTTCCCCCATCACGCCTCCTGACATATTACACACGCCGATGTGCTATCGCCGGGACCCTGACAGCTGCACAAATTGGCTGAAAGAGGTTTCCTAGGCGAGCTCTTTGATCAGGCCCTCTTTTGCTCCCTCTTTCGCTCTTTCCCTCCATCCTGCCGTCACGTAGAGGAGGCCAGGCCCTGGCCTGCTGTGTAAAATGAGGCCGGTTGAGTCCGATAAGACTCCGCACTCACTGAAGGCCTTTTTTCCCCCCAGTACTTAGATCAGATGTGTGCATGTGTGTGTGCGTATGTGGATGTGAGCATGTGTGCTGTGAGTCATCTTTGGCATGTCAGTCATGTCTTTGTATATAGTTCCAGGCATGTGGTATTCATGAATTCCACCTGGCTTTCGTACACCTGAGTATCACACAAGAGCTACGTGTGTGTGTGTGTGTGTGTGTGTTTGAGGGGGGGATTTGGTGGCAGAGTGTTTTTATTATACAAAATGCTATCCAAATGTTTAACAATATTGTTTTGTGTTCAAAAACACTCAAAATCCCAAATATGGAAAAAGGATTGAAAAATAAGATCTGGTTAACAAAAAACAAACAAAAAAACTCTTTATATTTAATGAACTGCCAAAACTATGAGCTATGATTTTAAGAGTCAGCAAATTTTTTTTCAGTGCGTATATTGTTGATGTTACTTGAAAGTGTCTGAGATCACCAAAAGGTTGCTTGCCAATGGTTGTATTCTTAATGTAACTTTTAATCTTCTATATTGTGGTGCACAAGGACAAGGATTGTTCCTTGTGCACTTGTTCAAGTAATAGGAACTGAGAACTGACAGTCAAAACAATAAAGCACTGTTTAACTACATTTTTTAAAATATAAATTATGAAAAAAAGAGAAAAAAAAAAAAAAAAAAAAAAAATATATATATATATATATATATATATAAATAAAACTAAAATGATGACAATTATAATTACTACTAGTACTAGTATCAGTCCCAGAATTTTCATGTTGGTCAGGCCTTATGCACTCATGTAAAAATGCTTTTGTCATATATAAACATTCTTAGGAATGAGTATCGCCATTTTTTACAATTCTATACAGGCCCAAACTAATATCAGTTATAAATGCTGATAATAACAGACCAAATTGAGGTTTCACATATTTATTGTAGTCTGTAATATTCTTGCTACTAAAGCCTGATGTTTAGTGGTTTGTTTATATGCTAGGAACCTCGGACATTAGGAAAACCTATTAACTTAACAGTATCATACAAGTACACCAGTCAGAGAATTCTTGATTTACTTCGTGCATTTTCAGTGGGGTTTTATCATCGGGTACACTTTGTCAAGGATCTTTCTAGGTGAACGATTGAGTAGTGAGGGCCTGTGCTGACTTGTGACCTACGTCCTCATAACTGGTCATAAGCGATGAATGTTGTGTAGTGTGAGCAGTGTAGCAATTTTTAAAGTCGTGCATTATCTACTGGGAAAAATCCGCACCTGCTCACTGCTATTAAAGCAATGCAGGTTGAACTAATAAACGTGCACATGGAATACTATTATCAAACTTATAAAAACATATAAAATGTATTTAAACCTGACCTTTAACATTGGATAGCATTTCACAACCCCAAAATATGCTTTTCCATAAGGAAAAAAATGACCAAAAAAAAGCACTCACTAACAGAAGCCAAAACTGCAAGTAATTATAAAAAGTTCTGCCCACATGAAACCGAATATTTACTTAATTTCAGGGCTTTTGGAGTTTAAAAAGTGTGATGTGAGAAATGTCAGTCACAACAGTAAAACAATTGAAATCACTTGCATTGTGAGCAATTGTGAACATGAAATTATATCAGCTGATATTATAACATTTTACATTCGTCAGGCCATCCTGTGCACTCATGTGAATATGCTTTTGTTTTAAATAAACATTCTAAAGAATGTGTATCCGCTTTCTTCACATTTCTAACATCTAATCTGACTTTGATTTTACATCCACACATGCTGCATATATGCCCTGTATTTCATCTCTTGTCTCAGGTGTGTGTGTGTGTGTGTGTGTGTGTGTGTGTGTGTGTGTGTGCTGTATTTGTGAGAGCTCAATGCTTTCATTCATGGCTCTAGCCCGAGGCGCAGTAGTGTGGGAATAACATTGATGCAGAGCGTGCCAGTCTTTCTTCCGATAGGCCTGTCTGTCTCAGACTGTGGTAATTGTAGGCTGTGGGGAAGTACAGGTAATAGATTAATATCAGGCTAGACTTGCCAGTGTGCAGCGCTGACAGCCAATGATTATCGCAAACAAAGACAGGCTTCACCAGCCACACACACACACGCTTGTTTTTGTGAAATGTGAGGATGTTATGTTTTATATTTATTATACATAAATAACGACCTATGCAGTATAGTGCCTGTACATGGGATCTAATGGGATTATCTAATGGGATGTGTTATATATGTGTAAAACTTTGCTTCCAAAAAAAGTTGGGATGCTGCACAAAATGTAAATAAAAACAGAATGCAATGATGTGAAAGTCATTTTAAACCCTATGTTCAATTGAAAATAGTACAAAGACAGCATATAGCCATCTAGAGTGCCAGCAACACATTTCAAAAAGTTGGGACAGGGGTGAGAAAAGACCAGTAAAGTTGTGTAATGCTAAAAAGCCAAACTAAGTGGAACATTTTACAGCTAATTAGGTTAATCAGCAACAGGTCAGTAACATGATTGTGGATAAAAAGAGTATCCCAGAGAGACAGCTTCCTTCAGAAGTAAAGATGGAGAGGACTTTAACACTCTATGAAAGACTTTACAGGCAAATAGTTGTGTTTCTGCAACTTGTAATAAATATCAAAACGATTAGTTTGCTGTCTACTTTGTCTCATATGTGTGCATTTGCCAGGTCTTTTTGGGAAGCCAAGGATGTCTGTAATAAATAAACTTGTTTTTTTTTTTTATTCCTTTTTCTGGCGAAGTGAACGTGGCAAAAAACAGTGCAGTTTTCCTGTTTGCCTTCTTTAGAAATACAACCCCATTTCTAAAAAAGTTGGGATGCTGTGTAGAATGTAAATAAAAACAGAATGCAATGATATGCAAATAATATAAGCTATATTTCTAAAGGAAAATACTACAAAGGCAACATATCAAATGATGAAACTGGAAAAATGATATTGTTTTTTGAAAAATATATGCCCAACAATGTATTCCAAAAAGGTTGGGATGGGGACATGTTTACCTGTGCACTGATAACAAGCTGAGTGGTCTTTAGCCTGGAGGACACAGTGTCCATGATTTCCAAAAACAATTTCAAATTTGGATTTGTCAGACCACAGGACTCCCCCTCCCCCCACCCACCTTCCCCTCAGTCCATTTTAAATGAGCTCAGACCCAGAGAAGGTGGCAACATTTCTGGACCCTGTTTATATATGGTTTCTTCTTTGCACTTTAGAATTTTAACTCGCATTTGTGGGCGCAGCGACAAACTGCTTTCATAGACAGTGTTTTTCAGAAGTGTTTCTGAGCCCATGCAGTGATTTCCACTACAGAATTATGTCCGTTTTTAATGCAGTGCCACCTGAGGGCCCAAAGATCACAGCCAGCAAGTACTGTTTTTTAGCCTTGTTCCCTGCATACAGAAATTTCTCCAGATTCTCTGAATATTTTATTGATATTATGTACTGTAGAGCATGAAAAGCAAAAGTTCTTTGCAATTTTACATTGAGAAATGTTATTGAATTGTTGATTGTGTGTTCTTTCACAGAGTGGTGAACTTTACTTATAAAAGACTCTCTGGGATGCTCTTTTTATACACAATCATGATACTGACCTATTGCCAATCAACCATCAGGTGTTTATTTATTTATTTGTTTGTTTGATTATTTATATATTTTACACAAATTTTATTTTAATTTTTTTCTCTCGTAAAGACTTTTTTGCCACGCGTTTTTGGCATCAAAATTTAAGGTGGCAAATATTAAATTAAAAAAAGATTTCAATTTCTCAGTTTCAACATTTGATGTGTTGTCTTTATGCTACTTTCAATGAAACATAGGTTTTAAATGATTTGCACATTATTGCATTTTGTTCTTATTTACATTTTGCACAGCATCTCAAATTTTTTAGAACTGAGGTTGTATGTCAGAAGTTGTCAACTGATCTTTTAAAAAGACTAAAGTAAAGACAGTAAACAGATTGTATAATTAAGGTTCAAGTTAGGTTACAGATTACAGACTGTTACCAGGTTATCGGTAATCTGTACCAGAATACAGTGCAACTCTGCTAACACATGTAATCACATGTATTTAATAAGATTTTTAAGGCTAACTTAACCGTACCTTAATCTTGACATCAGTATCCCAATGAAAATGCTTTTGCTCCATTAGTTACAAAAAAATAAAATATAGCTTTTGTTCAAAATATTTTACAGAGTAAGAAATATTTTGGTTATTTTTTATTTACTTGTTTTGCTCTGGTTTGCTACCAAATCAAGACAAAACATCTTTATCTTGAATCAGTCACTACACACATATACATGCATTAATGAGACTCTGTGGGAGATGCACATCAGCTAGGCAGGTTTCAGCATTTAGACTGAAGCTCAATAGCCTGTAGTATCTTGTGCAGTGGAAACTGAAAGATTCTCTTAAAGGCAGAAGTTCTCACTGATATCCATTCACACTCACTCAATTTACTCTGGCTGTATTACATAGCATGAAATGACTTACTTAACATCCACATTTTCTTTATATCACAGGAGAGCTGTACTCAGGAAATCAATTTTTCATTCAACACAGTCACTTTTTTGGTTTATGCTTTATATGTCACAGCAGTAGAGCTGTGAACACTCCAGTACATGTGATCTCTTCCATTTACAGTCCAGTCAGAAATTTAGTAACACAAAAGTTTGTCTGAATGTCAGAATATCAGTTTCCATAAAGGGCTCTTCCTGTGTTTTATGTGCTGTGATGCAGCTACTACTGAAGTGAATGGGAGGATTTATATAGAGTAGAGGACTTAAATATAGTAGTGTGTGTTTTATTTATACTGTACCTCAATGGATCATTCACCCACTAGTAAACAAAGTTCTTACTCACTCTCACAGTGCCAACTCTGCTAGAGCAAATGCGGCTATAAGTACGAAAATCGAGTGTGGGAGAACAAGAGAAACAATGAGATCTCTCTGTCTTGGAGTGTTATGCTCTCTGGGCTGTACTAAGCTTAAAGTGCAAATTGGATGCAGTCTGTTTGCATGTTATGTTTACATTTTACATTTACGGCATTTGGCTGACGCTCTTATCCAGAGCGACTTACAATTTGATCATTTTACACAGGTAGGCCAAGGTGGTGTTAGGAGTCTTGCCCAAGGACTCTTATTGGTATAGTGTAGGGTGCTTAGCCTGGTGGGGGATTGAACCCCAGTCTACAGTGTAGAAGGCAGAGGTGTTAACCACTACACTATCCCAACCACATGTATGAAACTAATGCACAAGCCTAAATGTGCAGTTTCTGGGTTGTGTGCATGTGGTTCTTTTCATCATGCTTTTGCATTTTGGAGGAGGATCATGCAAAAAAGTGGGTGGAAATATTACTTGTGTGGCAGATTACACATTCCACTTTATTTTTTACTTGCAGCAGCCAGTTTTGTTCCTCTGCCCTTTAAAATCAGGCGTAAAATGAGTCAGTGTCTCAAGATATGTTGCCAGACTTCCTTTAATAAGAGACAGCAGTTATGTGTGTGCAGTCAGTGTTCTTGTTTCAGAAACTCTTTCCTCGACTAGAGAAAATTAACACCCCTGTTAAAATTTAGATGGGAATGAACTCATCTACTAAGCTATGCCCGTCACCAAGCCTTCTTTTTCTGTTTTGTCTTGAGCTTGTTGATGGATCCATTATTGCATTGCAGCTTTTAAACTCTGCACCTCACAAAAAGCAGTTTTGGTGTGAGTGGAGCTGCTCACAGTTAGCATAAGCTGTAGTCTTTGTACAACGAAAGTTAAATTCAGGTGCGTCTGGACTACAAATTGTGGTTACACAGACGTATTTGCGTCTGGCCCAAGCATGTGTGTATGAATATGACAGGATTACCAATGAAAGTAAGCTCAAGACATGTGTGGGCTACACATAAGCTGCATGTTTTGCTGTTATAACCAGGGGTGGATGAAGTACACAAATCATATACTTGAGTTAAAGTAAAGATATCCAAGGTAAAATGTTACTCCTGTAAAAGTAGAAGTTCCTCCCTTTAGACCTCCACTTAAACTAAAACAACAAAAGTATTTGCCTTCAAATGTACTTAAGTATTGAAATTAAAAGATTAATTATGTCTTAATTATTAATAATGTCCTATTATCATTTTTATAACAAGACTCGCTTCATGAACTCATTTTACGTGGAAATACTCCAGTGTCTCTCTTGGTAAACCAGTCTTTTAATATAATATCATTAATTAGTGATGCTGATGTCTCTTAAAATTATCCTAAGTACAGAAAACTGATGGCAAACAGTTTCCATTAGGTAGAACTAAGTGCCTCTGAAATAACTTTTTGTGAACAAGCAAAGTTTCAGCTTAAGATTTGTTTGCAAATTAGTTACAAGTTTAAGTTTAATAAAAACTGGCTTTAAACTCACAAATGAGTTTCCTTTACTATATTGCATCTGCAGGTCTCTGTCCATAAACACAAACTAGCAAAAACAAATTTACTATAAAATGAAAGTCTTTGTATAAATTCAGAAAAAATACAGATCAGTCACGATTGCATATGTGTACATATTTCTGTATTGTGCTCTATTTACACAATGTTAGTTCATCATTTATGTTGAATGGACTTTCCCAAAACTCTACACTGCTGCACTGACGTTGAACCGTGTGCTTGCACTGGGTTGGTATGACCAACAGGTCAAAACAAGCTCAAAACAAAGTGCCGATGCGCCCTGATTGGTGTTCTTGCTTTGCACTTCTTTTGTTTTGACATGTTACGTTTTTATAAGCCAAAACAACAGATTTCGCAAAATGTAGTGGAGTAAAAAGTCAGATATTAGACTTTGAAATGTAGTGGAGTGAAAGTAAAAAGTCACCCAAAATGGAAATACTTAAGTAAAGTACAGATACATGAAAAAACTACTTAAGTACAGTGACGAATTACATTTACTTAGTTACTGTCCACCACTGTTTGTAACACATTAATTCTGTTTATGCCATTTGAAAACATCAGCTACCTTTAACGTTGCATAAACATTTCATATGTTTACATACATGTTACAGTTCACTTTACAGTTTAACTGACATGTACTCCATCTCTCTTTCCAACCCAACCCCACCTCTTGTGTTTAACAGCAGTCATATGCCCCACCCCCTCCTCCCATGGCTCCACCCAGCCCCAGCACCAACAGCAGCAGCCACAGTGCAGCGGAGCAGCTCAGCAAAACCAATCTGTACATCCGAGGCCTCCCGCCTGGCACCACAGACCAGGACCTCATCAAACTCTGCCAACCGTGAGTTATAAACACACACACAAACATGCGCTCGCTTCTTTTTCTCTATCTCTCACTCCTCTCTTTCTCTCACTCCTCTCTTTCTTTCTCTCTCTCTCTCTCTCTCTCTCTCTCTCTCTCTCTCTCTCTCTCTCTCTCTCTCTCTCTCTCTCTCTCTCTCTCTCTCTCACACTCTCTCTCACACTCTCACACACACACACATATACATATACATTCTATTCCAAGTTAGCAAAGAAAAGCTCATGGATGAGTGAAAATTCCAAGAATATCTTGGCCCATATAAGGCAGTGAAGGGTCAGCCTCATTAGTCTTGGGAGATAAGTCATTGTGAAACTGCGTATGAAGACCAGAGGGCAGCTTGCATAATCTGTTCTTATAATGAATCATACAGATATATTTGTGTTTCTGTGTATGTGTTTGGGGGGGTTGGCCTGTAAAGCAAAGACACTTTGTCCAGTGTTACATGACCCAGAGAGCATTTCTCAACATCACTTCGCATTTCCCTGCTGCACTGTCAGGAACACAGTGCAGGGGGCCGAAGCGGCGCCTTGAGTGGGGTGAATGTAGGATCATTTGTGGCTGAGAAATTACTGCTGAATTCTGTTAGCCATTATTTGATTAATATGTTTTTGCTTTGAGCATAGCCAGCGTTACGGACTGAAGGACCGCATTAATTTCACTCTTGAGTTTCAAACGTCCAGGGAGAGCAATAATTTGGCCAGAATGTATTCTAAATTGTGTTTGGAATTCTGACCACATTAGATCTGCTGTACTCCCCAGAACCTTAATTCGCTGAAATAACATAGCAACATTGAATCTACCTATTATGCTTATTAAGCCTCAGCACAGCTTGTTTCTTTTCCTCTCCTGAGCTCAGCTGCCCATCCTGGCCATTCTGTCTCTTTCCTTCTCTCCAAGGTCTTAGTCTGCTGTGGTCTGGGTTAGCCCCGGGCCTGGAGCAGGATTGGAATAAAATATTCATGGCAATAAAAGTTTCATTAGGTGCGACTGGCTTGCCAAACGGGCAGTAACATTTTGGAAAGGTCAAAAGGGTTCGCCTCGGGGTTCTCTTCCTCCATGGCTCAGCGAAAAAGTCTCCAAAACGCCACTTTTCTTTTCTCATAGCCCCGCCGAGATCTTTGGACACCAAGCACCAGGCTCTATTGTAAAGCTCTAAACTGTATCCCCTACGAAACACACATACACACACACACACCCCCACACATACACACACACACACAGTCCAGTGACCCTCTGTGTCCTCCAGTGGCTGCTGCTTGGTGGCAGAGAAGACTGTGTGAAGTGCTGTTGTCAGGCTGACATTTTGGAGATCTTCTTTTGTGATTCCCCTTGGAAGTGGAGAGCCGAAGCTACAAAAGGTCCAGAATCTAAAAGCAGTGTCCTCAGCACTTTTCATTCTGATTACAAAGAAAGAGTGGTGAATACACAGCCAATATGCAGTTAAATAAATAAAATAAGTAAAATGCAAATTAAAAAGTATATTATTCTAAAACAATTTTAAACTAAAAGCTATTACTAAGGGGCCGATAAAGGAATAGAAATAAAAAATAGTAAAATTATTTTTAAAAGGTGTCTTTTTGGTTCATTTAAATAATACTTTATGGTTTGTTAGCTGTCTTTCATAGTAATCATGAATCTATTTCCACTTGTTTTCAAAATCCCTCACTTTTTGCTTTTTTTAAATCAATAACATTAATGGAACATATTTTGATGGAAATTTGTATGATTTTATAAATCTGGAAACAACCAGATTTTTGTCTTCATAGATGAGCAAGCAAGTGAACATGTATATACAGTGTTTTGTTTTGGCAAATTGAAATGATTCTTTGATGGAAAAAGGGCTGCAGTTGTGCTGCCCATTTAATCTCAGAAAGGTCATCATTGTGAATGTTTTTTTTAAATAATTAATTTTTTAATTATTTTTTTTTTAAAGCAGGTTTGTGCCCTTCTTTTACCTTCCATTGCTCTGTAGCAGCTCAACATGGTAACAACATTATACACAGAAAGAGCTCACACTGTCCTAGTTCATCTAATAATGTAGTTGGGTCATTTTGCAGAAACATCCACTTTTCTATCTATTCATAGGTGTCACCAATCCTCATTGGTGTTCCAAGAAAGGTAACACCAGTGACAGTAACACCAGTGACAGTAACAGCAGTGACATGTTTGATGATAAATGCATTTTACAAAATGGCTGCTACAGAGCATCAGACCACATGTTGTCGGTCATTGGAACATCCACTAAAATATAGCATTTCAAAAATTTGTAGTCTATTTTTTCACATTGATCTAAGAATAAAGCTGGTCATACCAGTGACGTCAACTAAAAGCTTCATATGAAATCATGAGCTCAATAAGAACATTTCTGATAACTGAAAAGACTGAACTTACCATGTGCTTTTTCATAGATCCTCAAAAAAGAGGTAAAAGGAAGTCAATGATGTCATCAGTGTGATTTATATTAAAATAAGAGATTTTTTTATTCGGTGGTAACACCAGTGACACAACTCCTGGGGACAACAACTTTCATTATATATTTTAGAATATTTATTTGGCATTTGTTTTCTTTGTCGTTTAATTTATATACTCCATAGTCATGTGTAGATTATTGTAGTTAAAAATGCAGAAACATGTTTTTTTTTCTTCTTCAAAATATGACACTCACTCCTTACACATGATTGTGGGTGCTTGAAATTCTAAATAATTGATTTAACAAACAATCTTGCTAAATTCTTGGCTGAAGATGTAATGTTTTTTTTAAGTGTAATGTATCTCTAAATGCTAGGGACACAAAAAGGGACTTTTCTGTAGAATGACATAGTTATGGGAAGATCATTTATATTAAGCAAACATACTATATATTAAATATCCGAGAGCGTCTGATTTATATTCATTCTGTGGAATTGACACTAGGAGGGCTGCAGAAAGACGCTACATATGTGTAATTTTTTATTTTCTTTCTTGCACAAGTCACTCTTGCATATCATAGCACTCCCAATACTATATTTTCTGTGGCCTCTCTGCATTCTTGTAATGCACATGCTGTTTTTAAAGAATAGGTGCTCTGTATGTGTGCTGTTTTCTGAAATCCGAGCAACCTTTGACCTTGTAACTACTCGGTATACTACAGCAAGATCCCAGACAGCTTGGTATCTTAGCAAAAGCTTACAAAAGGCGATATTTGGCTAACAAATGTTAAATATAGAGATTGCAAGAGATATCTGTGCCTGTCTTAAGTCATTCAGATTGGACTGTACTGTTAATCTAGACTCTGCAGGTTTGTTCTGCTCTATCTTCTCTCTTTGAAGAGAACGTTGCTGATTGTTAGGAACTCATCAGGAATTTGTCATCACATATAAATGAATATTCTGTACAGGTGAGGTGACTAAACCAGTGTCAATAATCATGAGATAATATACTCTGTTCTTTACACTGACAGTTATCCTATAATCTAAGTTGCTGTTAATATGACAAATTGAGTGATCAGTTAATAGAATCTTACCGTAGTGCCACAAGTTTATGGTAATTCTGAGAAATCAGTCAGGAAGGAGAGTTTCTGCTTTGGTAGTCAAAGCAACAAACAGCAATGCTGAATGACAATTAAGTACTTGAAGCTAGAAAAGGAGCCCAGAGTAATGTTTTAAGAATTGAAGCTGTAAGCAACTACACTGTAAAAATGGCTCAACAGTTCAACCTAGAAAAATACCTCATGTGGTAGCAAGCAATAGAACTAGTTTTATTCTTTGAAAAATTGTTCAACGTATCTTAGTTTGGATAACACTAGTTGTTACCATGTAGTATTTTTTAGGTTGAACTAATGAACCATTTTTTACAGTGTGTAGTAGCAAATCTTCCTTCTTGTTCTCGTGAAACTGCAAAACTTTGTCAGACAAGGTTCAGTTATTGGGGTGGCTCCGTCTTATCCTAGCTGCCTTCAGTTCAAAGCCAAAGAAAAAAAAACTATGCTCAGAAATAGTCATTTCTAAAGAAAGTTTTGTCTTGAAGTGCTCTGATATTTTAAGGAGCCGTTTTAAGAGTCCACGCACATCTCATCGCTAAGAGGTAACATGAGGTAACATTTGTTAAGTACTTTCTCTCAGTTTGCTCATTTATTTGATTTAACATGCGGGTTCTGTGTTCTCCAGACATATTTCATCAGATATGTTCTAATTATTGTAAAGAATGTGATAATATAGTGCACATTACTTTGTTGCATCGGTTTGTCCTGTAGTTTCATAAACTGTGTTTAGGTATGTTTCTAACTAACACAGTTTCTGTGTCCACTTGGGTGTGGACCACCCTGCTTAAATGGGCACTCTGGCCAAAATGAAAACTTTCACCGTAGCTACATAAGTTGTAAGCATATCTACTCGCTCTCTACAGTGGTATTACTGTAGTTTCTACATAGAACCCCTGCCTTCTCATGACATATCCTAGAAGTGGGAAGACCTTCTGAAAAACTACAGGTGGATTTAAGGGGACGTACTATTTTGTTCGAATGTGCTCTGAAACCTGGTACGCCTGTTTTCAAGCTAACATTTCATCATGAGGCCCTGCGATGGACTGGCGACCTGTCCAGGGTGTATCCTGCCTTCCGCCCGAAGACTGCTGGGATAGGCTCCAGCACCCCCCCCCCGCGACTCTGACAGAGAAGCAGCTTAGGAAATGGATGGATGGATGGATTTCATCATGAGAACGTTTTCACACTGTAGTTCCCATATGTTTTAACTTACAGTTCAGATTGTCATTTTTTCAGGAAAAAAATCCTGCATTTTGTTGGGCTGCACACTTCAACCTTTTTGGCATATTAAAATGAATGTGCCGTAACTGTTGACAAATCATCATTGACATGTACAGAATGAGGAGGACATTAAACTTAAAGCTAAGGTTAGTAAGTTAGCTACCTAATTATGTGGGTGCCTTATCTCAGTTTGCCCAATTTTCCAATCTTTGGGTGAAAAGCTTCTTTTTGGCTTTCTTGTTTTTTTTCTGAATAAATGCATAATCACAGTTTTCTTTACAGTTTTGTTTGACACAATAATTCTAGCTTTGCTGGATGTATTCATCTATAGGTCAGTGACTAGGCCAGCAATCAGCATGGGTAATACCTCAGTAGACCCCATTGCTTGTTTCATGAATTTGCATAAAGCATGCTGGGTACTGTAGTGACAGAACATTAATAAAAGATAGGGATATGAAATCTTGAATACTGTAACTGTCGAGACTGAGAGATACAATGCTGCTTTTAGACCAGAATACCCCTTTTAAAAAGGGAAGGATTATTCACTGTTACTCTTAAGTCCTTCTTTTTTGGAAGCACAGTACATTGTCATTTGTAGGCCACACACAGCCCTTATGTTCCTGTTGAGAAAATGGCTACCTATCCTGATCTGACTAGCTTGCAATTGGACTTGGGTCATGCGTCTCACAGGCTAAGTAGTCCAATCTTGTAGGCTATGGATGGATGACTGGACGTCCTATAGGTTCACACTATAAGAACAAACTAGAGTTGTATTTTTAACAATTTTAACCAATGTGACAGGAAATCCCTACTGTATGATATGTCACCACATTGGCTATAGTTGAACAAGTTAGCTCGGCATATCAAATTTGTGAAGGATAACTCAAGTTGTTTGCCCAAATGATTTGTTAAAAAAGAATGAATCATTTGCAAATGACAGAACTACAGTGGAATGAAAGTCACATTCCTCAGAGGCAAAGTATTTAGGGATTCTGAGTATCCACTGAGCCTCAGCACCAGAAAGATGGGCTGTGTCACTTTAAGGGCATTCCTTTTCATTTTGTAGAAATGGTGCAGTTGAGGTCAGGTTTTGGGAGCATTAGAGTTACTAAGACAAACAACCCTGAAAACATGCCAAGGCCACATCATAAAAGGTCTGATTATGAATTATGAATTTTTAATACAAGCCTTGGGTGAACATGTGCTTCTCATCTCATTTGTGTTTTCTCATTATGCAGCTACACTCAGAGCTGTGTGTGTGTGTGTGTGTGTGTGTGTGGGTGAGAGAGCGAGAGAGAAATAAACTGGATTTTATCATGCATTCAGAAGCCTATCTTTTGCTTTTCCTTTCTACTTACTTTCTTATTGAATTAACCCTAAGGACATACGACTGTTTCAGATTTCACATGTCAAATAATCTTATTTTGGAGACCCTCATTATAGTTTTGATTCTAATCTACCATAACGCTGTAGTAGAGCAGACACTGGCTAATTGTGTTCAGTGGTTTTATGTCAGAAACTGCTGCTGCTGCTTACTCTTTGCCTTGAGCGAACAGCTAACAAACTCTAACTCTAATTCTGCACACTGTACATATAGGTTTGTGTGTGTGGTTACTGACTGATATATATATATATATATATTTATATATATATATGTATGTATGTGTGTATATATATATATATATATATATATATATATATATATATATATGTATGTACAGTGGGTTGCAAAAGTATTCATACCCCTTGAACTTTTCCATATTTTGTCACATTACAACCACAAACATAAATATATTTCACTGGAATTTAATGTGAAAGACCAACACAAAGTGGTATACAATTGTGAAGTGGAAAGAAAATTATACATGAATCAAAACATTTTTTACAAATAAAAAACTAATAAGTGCGACGTGCAAAAGTATTCAGCCCCCTTTTCCCTGAGTGCAACCAATTGCATTCAGAAGTTGCCTGATGACTGCTAATGACTCAAAAGGGTCCACCTGTGTGTAATCTAATCTCAGTACAAATACAGCTGCTCCGTGACGGCCTCAGATGTTGGTTAAGAGAATATTGGGGAGCAAACAGCATCATGAAGTCCAAAGAACACACCAGACAGGTTAGGAATATGGTTTTGGAGAAATTTAAAGCAGGCTTAGGTTATAAAAAGATTTCCCAAGCTTTGAACATCTCACGGAGCACTGTTCAATCCATCATCCGGAAATGGAAAGAGTATGGCACCACAGTAAACCTGCCAAGACAAGGCCGTCCACCTAAACTTACAGGCCGAACAAGGAGATCACTGATCAGAGAGGCAGCCAAGAGGCCCATGGTGACTCTGGATGAAATGCAGAGAGCCACAGCTCAGGTGGGGGAAACTGTCCACAGGACAACAATTAGTCGTGCACTACACAAATGTGGTCTTTATGGAAGAGTGGCAAGGAGAAAGCCATTGTTAAAAGAAAACCATAAGAAGTCCCGTTTGCAGTTTGCCAGAAGCCATGTTGAGGACACAGCAAACATGTGGAAGAAGGTGCTTTGGTCAGACGAGACCAAAATAGAACTTTTTGGCCACAATGCAAAACGCTATGCGTGGCGGAGAAATAACACTGCACATCACTCTGAAAACACCATCCCCACTGTCAAATATGGTGGTGGCAGCATCATGCTCTGGGGGTGCTTCTCTTCAGCAGGGACCGGGAAGTTGGTCAAAGTTGATGGGAAGATGGATGGAGCCAAATACAGGGCAATCTTGGAAGAAAACCTGTTGGAGTCAGCAAAAGATTTGAGACTGGGACGGAGGTTCACCTTCCAGCAGGACAACGACCCTAAACATAAAGCCAGAGCTACAATGGAGTGGTTTAAAAAAAAGAATATTCATGTGTTAGAATGGCCCAGTCAAAGTCCAGACCTAAACCCAATTGAGAATTTGTGACAAGATCTCAAAACTGCTGTTCACAAACGCTCTCCATCCAATCTGACTGAGCTTGAGCTGTTTTGCAAGGAGGAATGGGCAAGAATTTCAGTCACTAGATGTGCAAAGCTGGTGGAGGCATACCCTAAAAGACTTGCAGCTGTAATTGCAGCAAAAGGTGGCTCCACAAAGTATTGACTCAGGGGGGCTGAATACTTTTGCACGTCGCACTTATTAGTTTTTTATTTGTAAAAAATGTTTTGATTCATGTATAATTTTCTTTCCACTTCACAATTGTATACCACTTTGTGTTGGTCTTTCACATTAAATTCCAGTGAAATATATTTATGTTTGTGGTTGTAATGTGACAAAATATGGAAAAGTTCAAGGGGTATGAATACTTTTGCAACCCACTGTATGTATGTATATGTGTGTGTGTGTGTGTGTGTGTATAGACAGATAGATATAGATATATAGATAAAGCACCTATTATTATCCCACCTTCGCTTGCGTTACAGTAATCTGCATGTCTCTAATCTGCATCTAATAAAATCTGTATTTTTTCACTTTACCATTACTCATGCATTAAGTAGTTTGATGATGTTACAAGTAATTCTCTCCCACATTTAGATTGTTGAAACTTTTTAAAAACCTTATATGAAATAAAAATATGAATGAAAAAAGTTCAACCAAAGACAGCTGTCACTGTACTGTCATCATTTTGGCTGCCATTAAACCAGAAAAAACATCTCATCACTAAAACAACAGAATTGGTTAAAGGGGATTGTTTTTGTATGTAAGTTTTAATAGTAGTTTCCTTCCAAAATGAATCTGCCTTGGGACAGTCCCAAACCATATGTTTCCTAGAAAAAGTTGTTCCCGGAGGGCATTCCTCACTGGACTTGCCTGATTAGCATTTTATCTTAAACTCAACAGCAGAAGCACATCATCTACATATTCAGTCTTATATAATATCAATATTGTGGGCATAGCTTCTGAGAGTTTTTCACAGCTTTCTGTGAATTAGCTTTTCATTTTCATATTTTTCATATGTTTCTTCAAGTCTTGTCACGTTTTTTTTCTCTCTTGTTATTCTTTTTTTATCATGTTTTGTGTTTAAATGTACTAATTCAACCTACATTGCTATACTAGTTCAATATAATTGCTGTAATGGTCATTTATACTCAAAAATGAAACACAAAGATTTTGTCCTTTGTTTGAGACATTGGGAGTTTGAATGCTGGCAGTCGCACAAAAGAACCCCCAGTAATTATCTGCACATTGTTGCAAATGACAAATCCACATTATCATTAATATTGGCTGGTCTGTTGTGGGTATATAAGCGAGACAATAACGTGTGGTGGTGTATTTGTTTAGTCTTTTTAGAAATATAGTATTGGGATGAATTTGTACACTTTCCTCCACTTTGCTTTGTTGTCTAAATATAAGCACCTTGTTCAAAAATATCTCTTCAGCTTTTGCACTAAGGATTTTGCTACTTCATTGCTCATGTAAGATTTCATATTATTCCTGAAGTTTAAAGAAAGGACACAATCTTACTTTCACACTTACTGGCAGCTGAGATTTCTTTCTCCCCCTTTCTTTCTCCCCATACCCCCCCCCTCCCTCTCCCTCTTTCTCCCTCCCCATACCCCCCCCCCTCCCTCTTTCTCCCTCCCTCTCTCTCTCCCTCCCTCTCTAAGCTTGATTGACTAACTGACTGACTGGAGGAATTTCCCTGATGTGCTTTGCTGCCATATTCTGAACAGAGCTATGGGGTCTCTGCGGGGGTCCTCACACACAGACTTCAGAAATACATGGATAGGTTCACTCAGCCTTCTACAGCATCCAAGTTGTCACTACTAGTGACATGACCAGTGATAGGCAGTGTTTTCACTAGAGTAGCACTCTCTTATTTTATTAGCCTCTTATCTTTTTCTGTGGCATCATCATGATAGATGTCACTGATGGCAGGAATATGTAGAGCCCTACTGTCATCTTTTCTCAACTATTGAAGATCCTTAAAAATTAGAACTCCTACAGAAGGCAGTTGTCCATTTCATGAACTGTTGCAGAGTTAAGAGTTGATGTTGAACATGTGCAGTGTTGACCAAACACTGACCCCATTACAACAATACAAAATAATCTCTGTTATTCAATGATATCCCTGTTTTCATGAGACCCCTGACACATCTCAATAAATCTGCTCTCTGCTTTCTTTTATTTACACATCTTTAGTTTACATTCTGTTTGTTACAGTGTAAATATATGATCGTGAAAGATAACAACTGTGGATAGTAATTACGATCAGCTTTAATAATCGTGATTAGCTTAAATTTTTGCGATCAGGTAGTTATGTAATAATTGTGGCAGACCTAATCTTGGATAGAAGAAAGCAGTTAGAAGGACACAGGTTTGGTTTCTGAGTTCTTGCTGGACCCCAGCCATTGCTGCATTGCAAATTCCATCAACAACAGAAATGATTTAATTTAATGATGGATCAAGTAGATAAACTAGACATCAGATGGTAACTGTAAATACTTGACTTTCTTGAAGAGATGGTTTAAAATGGTTAAGTTAAAATATACAGTCCTATAGATTTTAACCATAAAATATATGGTTAAAATATACAGTCCTATAGAAGGTTTTCATATGGCAGCAGCAGTATATACTGTGTTAATATATAATGTGTTACAAAGAAGACAGATGATGTAGAAAGGACTTTTCATATTCTCCTAGATTTACATTATCCTCAAAGAATGTTTAGGGAGTTGAAAAGGAACGGGAATGGCATTCTGTTCTTGAGACGCTTTACAGGTACACGCCCGTAGCTACATAATGAAGCCTCCATTCAAAGGCACCTAGAGAGATCACAGGGATTGATTCAAAGCAGCTACTGTGCTGGGGTTATTTTTGACACAAGTGCAGAACCTCCCTGCCATTGTAACCTGACCTGAAACTGATAATTGCCACTTTGCTTGCAGGTACCAACAATAAATGAGAAAGAAAAAGAGAGAGAAGTGGAATTGGCCTCAGGATAAACCTCCTTCAGACTGGCCTTCTGCTCAGCCTATTCAGCACAAGTGCTGTCCAGACCATTTTTAAGAGAGGAGAAACATTGGTTATTTTCAAGAGCCATTGATTCCCTTTGCCAAAATTATGAAGCCACTCAGACCACATGTTCATGACCACAGTAATTTATTAGCACAGTAAAAAAAAATTATATATATTGTCTTTTGCATAGTTTTGTGTCTGTGAATGCTTTCAAAATCATAAAGCCTGTTCAGAGTGAACGAATGTACAAACATCAGGCATATGCTCATCTGTGCACACAAATGATGAGTGCAGTGTCAGACAAGACAGCTGCATTGGTAGCCAATTAGGAGATACCACACACACCTGGATGCGAGTTGAAAGACATTGGAGGATGTCGGTTCACATCTCGCGGCACGAGACATCAAACGGCCCGGCACCCATGGCTGCCAGCATTCTAGGAGACATAAACACACAGATCAGAGTGTGTGAGAGGCCTTTGAGAGCTGTTATTAGCACTTCACACGTCAGCTGAGAGCCCCGCACAAAAAAAACACAATTTTGGTGCTGGTGATGCACAAAACCAACTGGGAATTGTTCCTAGCCTGTCTGTCTTAACATGCTGGGCTCTTTATGTCAAGTTCTTCTTAAAGCGTGTGAAAACATAAGAATATTTACTATATATATATATATATATATATATATATATATATATATATATATATATAAATAAACAGGTATGTTTTTGTTTAAAGTTGAGTTTCATGGTTTAACTAGTCTCCCAGCATGACTGGCCTGCTGGTCAAGCTCATTTTTTTACAGACTGACAAGCTTATTCATGCTGGTCATGCTGGTAAATTCTCCTCTCATCTCTTCTAGTCTCCTGTTTTCTCTTTTGTCTCTTCTCCTATTTTCTCTTTTTGTCTCCCTTCTTTTCCCATTCTCTCTCCTTCTCCCTTCATCCCCTCTCCTCTCTCTCTCCTTTCTTCTGGTCTCCTCTCGTCTCTTGTCCTCTCCCCTTGTCGCTTCTTGTCTCCTCTCATCTCTTCTCACCTCTCCCTTGTCTCTTTTCTCCTCATCTCCTTTCTTTGTTTCGTCATCTCTCATGCCTTCTCCTCTCCTGTCTTTTCCTCTTTTCTTGTCTACCCTCATCTCCTCTTCCCTCCTTTTCTCTTCACATCTCTCCTCTCATCTTGTCTGCTCGTTTCTCCTTTACTCTCCTCTCCTCTCTTCTTGTCTCATCTCATGTCATGTCTCATCTCCTCTTTTTTCTCTTCTATTCTCCTCTTGTCTCCTGTCCTCCCCATCCTCTCCTCTCCTTTTCTCTCTTTTCCTATCCTTTATTATCCATCCTCTTCGCTCATTCCTCTCCTCTCCATGTTAGTTCCTCCTGTCCTCTTCCTTTTCACTCATTATGGAAAGGGAGCTCCTCTGGGTCCAGGTGGAACTAGATCACAAGAACATACCAATCCCCCTTAAACAGAATTCTGCTGTTCCCCTCAGAACCAAACTGTGTTTGTTTGTGTTTGATGGTAAGAGTGAGGCAGAGGGACACTCTGTAAGGCATACCCTTGTGCCCCAGGCCATCTGTGACTGACTTAAGTGGTATTTAGCCAAAAAAAAGAAAAAGTTTTTCAACATAGCTTAACTTTCGAGCAAATAATGCTATATAAAAGTCCATTAGTTCTAGTTTCTATAGCAATCTTAAAAAGCTCAAAACAGTCAAGTTTTAAATATTGTAACATGTATAACTCTGTACTAAGCTTTAAAACCTTAAACAGCTCCAAATGTTCTGTCATTCAGTACAAACATTAGCTTATGTTAGAAAGCAAAGTGTGCATCTAAAATAGTTATAAACTGGCTTATCCTGTGATTCTGCACAGTGTGACTGAGTGCTGTCGTACTAAATTCTTTTTAAGAAAAGAAATGAACGTTAGTGTCTGTTAAACTCATACCTGACTTAGTCTGAGCTTCATGACTTCTCCTCTTTTTATAACATGACCATAGATTGACTCTTTTGCATCATTGTGTTTTTGTCATGCACCTTCTAACTTTCTTTAGTTTTGCGTAGGTCAATGTAAAAAAGTATAAAGAATATTGAAATGAAATTATGTTGAACTGTCATTGCCTATGGCAGCATGAGTGCTTTGTTTTTTCATTGCCATAGTGCTATCATTTTACTTCATTACAACAGTTTCTTAATAGAGGTGTAACACCACTTTTAAGTTTGATGTGATTTTTGACTCTAAAGACTTTATAACAAACATTTGGGGGAAAAAAAGTGCAGTCTTTGGCACAAATGTGTGCGCACAGGATAAGTCCCAACCACTTTACTCTGATGTACCCCAATGCCTAGTTTTGATCACTGACAGTGGTTTATAACTCTTCAGCTACACGATCATATTGAGCCTTTGTTGTCAGATTTTGCACTTTATAATAAACCTCACATTTGCAATGGGAGATCTGCAGGCCTGTTTAGCTCTAATTATGCAGCTGCATATATATACAGTTATGTACAAAATAATAGCAGTGAGTTTAAAACCACTGAGAAAAAGCTGAATCCTCATAATAGTGTTTATTTCCATATACACAAAGGCACTGGGAGTGCTGCACATTCAATTCCAAATGAAAACATGAACAAATAACAATTATTAAACTGAAAATGAAGTAAACTTATAGATGATGATGATAATAATAATATAATAATAATAATAATAATAATAATAATAGGCTGTTAAAAAAAATAGCAGTGTCTGCATTTTCATTTACAAACTCAAATATTTACAGTGTAGACTGATTTCTTTACAGATTTAGCTTTTCTGTTAATCACTAATATATAACTAATATTTAGTTGTATAACCTTTATTTCTGATAACTGCTTTGCATCTATGTAGCATTGAGTCAACTAACATTTGACACCTACGAACAGATATTCTAGCCCAAGGTGACTGGACTACATTCCACAGTTCTTCTGCATTCTTGGGTTTTGCATCAAAAACAGCATTTTTGATGTCACTCCAGAAACTTTCATCTGGATTGAGGTCTGGGGATTGGGCTGGGCACTTCATAACATCAATCTTGTTGGTCTGGAACTAGGATGTTGCCTGCTTGCTGGTGTATTTGGGGTCATTGTCCTGCTAAAACACCCATTTCAAGGGCATTCCTTCTTCAGCATAAGGTAATTGGTCCATGGTGCCTGGTATGTGATAAATGGGCCTGACTTCAAAATATGAGAAACATCCCCAAACCATTATGCTTGCACCTCCATGTTTTACAGTCTTCATAGTGTACTGTGGCTTAAATTCAGTGTTTATGGGTCGTCTCACAAACTGTCTGTGGCCTTTAGACCCAATAAGAACAATCTTGCTCTCATTGTCCATAGAATGTTGCGCCACTTCTCTTTAGGCCAGTCAATGTGTTCTTTGGCAAACTGTAACCTTTTCAACACGTCTTTTTTTCAGCAATGGTATTTTACGAGGGTTTCTTGTAAATAGTTTGGCTTCATGTATGTGTTCTCTGGTTGTAGCAGTAATCACATGTAACTGAAGATCATCTTTGAATTCCCTGGAGCTGATCATTGGATGCTTCTTTGCCATTCTTGTTATTCTATGATCTATGCGGATGGTAGTATTTCTTTTCCTACTATGTGTTTCAGGTTTTGTTTGCCATTTTAAAGCATTTGAGATCATTTTAGCTGAGTGACCAATTATTTTCTGCACTTCTTTATATGTTTTCCTCTCTCCAATCAACTTCTTGATCAAAATTCTTTCTCCTTTGGTACAATGTCTGGAACGACCCATTTTACTCACTGAGCAAAACCAGGAGGTACAACATGTGCTACCCTCCTTCTTTAAATAAGGGCCATAATTGACACCTGTTTCTTCACAGAATGAATGACCTCACTAATTGAACTCCACACTGCTATTAATTTATTAATTTAATTAATTATATCACTCCCCTTTCATTAAATGAGTCAAATACACCCAATGAGCAGCATTCATGTAATAACTGTTGATTCTGTTGGTTGGCCATTACTCAGCTACACCTAGTCATGAATTTTTTCTCATTTTGTATTATCTTTTCTGCCAAAATCAGGATTTAAACACATTAGTGATGTTAGACTGCTATTATCTTGCACATAACTGTATATCTCTTTCCGTGTTAATGATGCTTGGTTGATGTGCAAGTTACCTATGACAGACTTTCGAATACTATGCTAATAACAATCTGGGAGGCCCTTTTCTTCTTTAGCTAAGGGGACATGACATCCATTGTTCCCATAAACAGTCTGAAAGGTTGACTTGACTTAGACCACAAAACACATTTCAACTCTGCGTTCAAATGAGCTCAAGCCCAGAAAAGTTGGCAGTGTTTCTCAATGTTGATGATAAATGGCTTTCACTGTGCATATTACAGACCTAATTTGAAACTGTGGATGCAGCAATGAATGCTGTTTATTGACAAGTTTGGCAAAGAATTCCCAAGCCCGTGTGGTGATGTCCACTACAGAAGCGTGTATTTTTTTTTATTTTTAAATTTTTAAAATGTAATGCCGTTTGAAGGAGCGAAGATCCTGAACATTCAGTTATGTATGTTCTTATGTACAGAGACTGATGTTTTAGATATTTCACCCTAGGTTTTAACCAAAATCCTTGCAGTCACTCATTGAAGAACTGTTAATGCATTTTTTGCAAAGTAGGGAACTTCACATCTTCTTACTCATATAGGACTAGACCTTTCATGGATACTCCTTTTATATCCAAACATGTTTGCATCACCTGTTTTTTCAACATTTCACATACCTAGTCTCAAAATGCCCCATCTCAACTTTTTTGGAATGCATTGTAGGCATCAGTTTTAGAATAGGTGTATATTTACCCAAAAAACAATGAAGTTGATGAGGGGAAAAAAATTAAACATCTTTTTTTTTTTTTTTTTTTTTTTTACTATTTTTGTCTAAATAATTTGTCCAAATGGATTTTAAAATCACTGCTTTCTGTTCCTGATTTTTTATTCACCTACTTTCTCAAATTTTTTGGAATTGGGTTTGTACATTGTTTTTTTTTTTTTTTTTTAATTTCAGTTTTTAATTGTGATTTTTAAATTCTTTTTTGTACTATGCCTTCCAGAGCAGCATAAATTGTTGAGTTCATGCAATGAAAATACCAAAACAGGAAGCTAGAGGTCATTGTCCAGCATAAATTTGAGCACCAAGGACTTTTGCCCATGTGCCATTTATAAAGAAAGAGTCCATAGTCTTTGAGCCTTTGTTTTTTGGCTCATTGCTGGACAGGATAAAATTTTTTTTAAAGGCTACTTTTAAAGAGGCTTTCACTCACATGACTCCATTCTTGAGTTTTCGGGAACTATGCCAGTCTTGTAGTGCCTCACCCCTTCACCAGCCTTCACCACCTTTATTCAGTCTAAATATCTCAGCGTTGATTAACCTTTGCTTGGCAAGAAAGTATGACAGCAGCCCAATCAGAGTGGTCAGATGTTGGCATGTGTTTCTCTCACGTTGCTTTGGAGTAAACTCTCCCCACACAGCCACTTGTTTTCCTGTCTCTGAGTTTCTGTTATGTGGTTGCAGCTAGTCCTCCAGGCAACAGCTTTGTTTACTGACATACCATATTATATGTAACAAAAATCCAAACATCAGCATTGTTTCTATAAACATTCCTAACCATACTCAACTTGTGAATATCCACATTTTCAAAAACACTCAGCTGCTGTTGCAAATTGTGAGATGGTGCAGCCTTATATTTATGCGAAACACAGCTTCTTAGACATTGCGTTTTGTTTCGATTGTGTTCTGAGTAAAAAAATGTCAACAGCCTAACCTCATAGGATTCTGATGTGTAAGATGTATTGAGACTTTTTCTTTTTTCGATCTGCAGCGTGCGCCGTAAGTCACCTCACCGGAGATTCATGTGATTCAGATGAATTAGCTGCCATTTTACCAACGTCGGTGGCATGAAAGCCTGATGTGCCGCCACCGTTCATGGTGACAGTGAAATGATCCCTCCTTTATTAAACGCCTCCGTCCCTATAAAAGTGGGGTAATATACTCTCTCATCTTACCTGGAGGAAGGAGATGCATTAAACATTAATTAAAAGTCACATTGGGAGTGCCTTTCTTATATCAGTCTTTTCTGCTGGTGGATACGGAGCAGATAAGGAACTTTATTACCTTCTCTGATGAGGAAGGGAGGGAAGAGAGAGAAAAGGAAAGATGGAGGGGGAGGGGAAGGGGGAGCGATCATTTGCCGAACACATGGATACCTCCTCATGCTTTTCATTATTAATGAATGACAAACGATTTGAGAATGCCACTGATTCTCTAGATTGCTGTAAGAGTAGTATAAAAGTGTAGTAATTTTAATACAGTTTTGAAATCTTAATTGTAGCTGTAATGAAACTGCACTCTCTTCTTTTACCTGTATCATGGAAACCATCAGTGATCAAAATTGAGCATCCAGGGCATTCTATTAGAATAAAGTAAGAAGGGGGGAGGTGGAGTGGGGCTTTTGCTATGCGCACATCCATGCTCAAATACATTTTTCCTGAAGTTGCTCATAAATTCTAGGGGTTGTGATTTTTGGGGGCTATTTTGTTAGATGGCTGATATGGCAGACACTGATCTCAATGTGCTGATTGAAAGTCATTTTGTGAATTTTAGTTATCTGAACCAAACCAATGTAGTAAATAATTACAGCTAACTAGGGCCTAACAGATATAAACAATTTGTGGCTGATACCAATTTTAAGCCTCTTAAAATGGCAATTTACTGACTGATATGTTTATCATTTGTGAAATATGATTGTCAGTTGTCAACTATGAAATTTCTAAAGCCCAAACATAGAGCTGAAACTCTCAGTCTTAAATAAAATCAATATGAAACAAGCCACTTATTTCTTATAATGCTTACCCCCTTAAAACTTAAGGACCTCTATGAGGACCACAGTTGAGAAAATATCATTAAAAGATTCAGAGAGTCCAAGAAAATCTCTGTATGCAAAGGGACAAGGATGAAAACCAATGTTCGCTGGCTGTGATCTTTGCGCTCGCAGACTGCATTGCAATAATAGACACAATTCTGTAGTGAAAACCATTGCTTAGGCTTAGAAACACTTCCAAAAACCACCGTCTGTGAACAGAGTGTGTTGCTGAACCCACAAATGCACATTAAAACTCTACCATACAAAGAAGAATCCATGTATAAACAGGATCCTCTAAACAGAACCTTCGCTGGGCCCAGACTTGTTTAAGTGGAAAAGTGTCCTGTGGTCCAACAAATCAAAATTTGAAATTCTTTTGGAAATCATGGATGCTGCATTCTCCGGGCTAAAGAGAAGAGGGACCATCCAACGTGTTACCAGTGCACAGTTGAAAAGCCAGCATCCATAATGGTATAGAGATGTATTAGTGCAGATGACATGGTTGACCTCCACATCTGTGAAGGCACCATGCTGAATTCTGAAGAATATACACAGTATACAGGTTTTGCAGCAACATATGCTGCCATCCAGACAACGTCTTTTTCAGAGAAGACCTTACTTATTTTAGAAAGACAGTGCCAAACTGCATTTTGCACAAATTGCAGCATGATGGCTCGGTAGAAAGAGTTTGCCTGCAGTCCAGACCCATCACCCATCGAAAACATTTGGTGTATTATGAAATGAAAAATGTTACAAAGAAGACCCTGAACTGTTGAGTAGCTGAAATCCAGTATCAAGCGAAAAAGAGGAAAGCATTTTATTTTTAAAACTTCAGCAGTGTCTCCTCAGTTCCCAAATGCTTACAGAGTGATGCTAAAAGAGAAGCTGATGCAACACAGTGGTAAACATGCCCCTGTCCCAACTTTTTGGGAACGTGTTGCTTGCAGCATGTTCAAAATGGGCTTATCTTTTTCAAAAAATAATCTCTTGTTTCAACATTTGATTTGTTGTCTTTCTACTAATATCAGTTAAATATAGGGTACTTCATTACATTGTTCATTGGAAATGGGGTTGTATTTACTGAATTATACATTCTAATATGCTGAAGCAATTAATAGTGGTAAAGTGATTAAAACTTTCCTTCAATAAATAAGATAAATAAGAAAACAGATAAATAAATTCTCACAATGCAGAAACATCCGTGTGTTTGGTACTTTTTCAGGTACTTAGTCTGACATTCTTGAATGTGCTTTTCCTCTATAACCTTTAAATTATCTGTGCTTTCTTGCAGGTTTTCGACCTTTTTCTAGCAAACCTGTAAAACCTTAAAATCAGCCATTTTTTTCAGCCAAATGATACATTGCTCTGGGCCTGAGACACAAATGACAGCATTTGGCAGAATGTGACGTGGCCGTGTAGAGTTGCACTCTGAGCCGAGGTAAAATAGTGAAAAGAAAGGGAGTCTCTCACGCAGCTTTAATGCTTTACAGCATCTAATTAATTCACATGGGTCTGCAGCTTAAGACTTGTGCCCAGACTGTACCTTCCCTCATCCCCTGTTTACCCTCTCTTTAATTTTTTTCTCAGGACTGAATAAGGATAAATTGATAAACAGGCCATGGTAAAGGTCTTAATGAAGGAGGGAGGAGGGTTTAGACCCATCCCAAACCCCTCTCCCCTCCTCCCTCTAGAGGTTTATCCAAACTTTTAATGAGCACGAGTGTGGAGAAGCTTCGATGTGCTGTCTTTAGCATAAAACTCTAAAGCAATTACACCTGCAATCACACAGAGGCACCTACACACACGTGCTTCGTACTGTAACCACAAAGCATTATAAATAGACTATTATCAGGTGCAATACTGCACAAAATCAGGGACTTATGCTTATTTAATTACCATTTTTAAACAATATTTAACATGCCTTTCATTCTTTTCAGCAGACCTGCTTTCAGTTTTTGACGAGATCTGCAGGGATATTTTTCCACACATCCATACTTTAGTCTTAGTTGGTTACACTTTCTACATCTCACAGTCCAAAGTAGTACCAAACACATTCAGTAATCTTAAAATCCAAAATGAGAACACCAGCAGTTTCTTTCTTTGAACTGCACATTTTCTTCTTTTTCCCTTTTTTCAGTAACAGCAACACATCCTTTCACATCCATAGCATTGTATTGTCTGTTGTCATCTCTCAAAGATAGCTCCAAGTACTGTTTATCTCATGGTAACAGGTTCAGTGCATGGTTATTGGGATTTCTGTTTCCCATGCTGGATTCCTATTTCCTCTATATTATTGTATTTTTTTAAAATATATCATTTTAATGTGTTAGTTTTTTTTTTCACTTATTTTTCTTTATTTCCCCTTTCTCATGGGTTATCTTCTATCTGTTCTCCTAAGTGAAGGGTGGTCTCTGACTTTTACCTACTGCTAAATGCTTAGCTGATTGCATCTTTTTCCTCTTTCTTTTCCAGGTATGGGAAAATAGTGTCAACAAAGGCGATCCTTGACAAAAACACCAACCAATGCAAAGGTGAGTAATGTTATTAAAGTACTGCTGGGGAAGATAAGCTTGTAATATTTTACAGCCATCTAAATGTGACCAGATCAGTCAGTTGAGCCAAATATTTGAAGCAGTTAATGTATTCAGCTGACGTGTTTAGCACTGCAGAAGTGTGCAGTGTCTGTGCAAGATCATCGCTCGTCTTCAGAAACCGGTAAACGTTTACATGATGTTGAGAGTGGGTTCTGGAGCAGCAGAAGTGTGTGGGTGATTGTTGGGATAATCTTTACAACAGGATGAGCGCTCGAGTGCTTGTCAGAGTAGCCCTTCCAGCCGGATAAGAGTTAGCGTGACTAAAAGGGTTAGTGATGGCATGAAATAGAGCAACGTTTCTCCTGTGTTGATGTAAAAAGTGTAGGCCAAGGGGGAGAGGGTAGGAGCAGGAGGCGAGGGGTGTTAAAAATAGCCACAGGGCAGGGGAGGCGTCCGACTGAAATCGATGATTTGGCAGACATCCGCTTTTCAGGAGACACTCTGCCATGGATATAATCTGCTGGGTACTGAAGCTCATCCAGTGTGTGTGTGTGTGTGTGTGTGTGTGTGTGTGTGTGTGTGTGTGTGCACTCAAATGTTTCTACCTCAGTTCTTCAAGCATGTTGAACACGTTTAATGGTGTAATGAATAATGAGTTTTTAATCATTACATGTAACATGTTGTTGTAGAGAAGCAGAAAAGCATGACGAAGCTCAGTGAAACGTTTGTATTTTTACGTAAAAAATCGATTTTCTAATAATTTGAATCTGGAGAAAAGCTATTGTTGTGAGTACAGTCTTGTTTTGCAATCTTGTTTTTGTCATTTTTTGCTTTTGAAACAAAAGTGCTTGAAATGGAATACAGAATGTAAATCAAGAGTAAATGTAATTCACCATGTACCTGTATTGCTTTTGGAACAAAATCTCTTGTCTGAAAAAAGTAACTTTGCAGAAGAAAGAGAACATTTTGTTGATGCTGTAGAAACATCATGGAAACAGCAGCTAGTAAACACACCAAAATTGAGATACAAGATTTTGACATTAAACACACACACACACACACACACACACACACACACACACACACACACACACACACACACACATATATAACATCTAAGCCACTTATCCTCATGGGTCAGAGAGGTGCTGGAGTCTATCCCAGCTGTTATCATGCGGATGGCAGGATACACCCTGGACAGGTGGTTTTGACATTAATGCTTTGTAGATTAACTAAGTAAGGGGATGGTAGCGTAATATTTGGCATTATCTTATGATAAATGATGTCACATTATGCCGTGATTTGTTCCAACTTACGACATCTCTAAAACACAGAATATTGAGATGCATATCATGTCTTCAAGTATTGTGATATATCCTTCCACCTCTATTGTATAGTGATTTAACTATACTTAAACAAAAATTAATCAAGATAATAGCAAGACGACAGTAATAAATTTAGAGCTCTAAGGGTTAAACCATGTACAATAGTAATCACCAACAATGCTCTTGTAGAACTAATTCCCTGCAGAATTTAGTGTCATACATATACAGCCAGTCAACACCTTCTGAAATGAATGACCTGGAGCAGGTGCTCCAGGTTGTGCTTAGATCTACAATTCAAGGGAAGTTAGATCTCCATGATCAGGGTTGATGACCACTGATCTAGGGAATTCAGTATGATGGTAGTGCCTAAATTCCAGTAAATGTTAAAGACAGTATGTCCTAACATGAAGAACATGGTAACAATAAAAAATAAAAGCTCTTTCAAAATGTAATGCTGAGAGAAAGTTAATTTTATCTGCATTCACATTCATATTATTTAGAGGCCAGTTCAATGTAGCCGCAGCATGCAGTCACAACTGAGAGAGAGAGAGAGAGAGAGAGAGAGAGAGAGAGAGAGGCAGAGAGGCAAGGAAACAGAGGAAGTCACTCCAGGCTTTAGAGGACTTCCTTTTCCCAGAGATAGCCTCCCCTCCTCAGCCTCTCCACCCATTCAGCCCCCTCCACCCTGACGGGCCCAGTGCCAGCAGCCATGGGAGCCAGGCCTATTAGAGGAGAGTAAAGGGGATGGGAGTGAAAAAAAGTAGATTGTTTCATTCACTCTTTACATTTCTGTCATGCTTGGCTGAGTTGTGTGAATTTGCAGATGTGTGCATGGCCTCTTTATAGCCAACTCACTGCTGAAGACCTGCCATAGGAAAGAGTTATGCTCATATAGAGGTCAGCTCCGAACAAACTTTGGATTTCATAAGCAGCGTCTCGAGGGGATCACATGGCCACCCTGATGCTCATTGATTTCTTTCCTTTGAAAACGAGCAAGACTGCTACTCCTTCACTGATGTCACAGTTCAAAGCACTTCAGAGCTCCAGAAACACTTTTTTTTCCTCCTCACTTTGTTGGCTAACTGTTTATGCAAAAAGATACTAGGATGGTCACAGCAGAGCCCTGCTGTGCTAGCGTTCTTAATTACATGGAGCTATATAATAACACATGCTCATAAACGCCTCCATTCCTAGTTTTCAGTATCAAGCTTTACATCAAGCAAACTACAAAGCAGCATCTTTTTGCTATAGGATGGATTATGCATATTGGTTAATTATGGACTTTATGGTTTGTTAAAAAAAAGAAAAGAAAGTAAACAGCATAATTTCAGTTTCAAAGCCTTGTTTTTTGTCCAACTGGAGAGTTAGTAAGCAAACTGAGAGAAAGAGCAGAGGAGAAAAAGGGAAAAGAAGAGTTTGACTCCTACTTGGCTCAATAATAGACCTCTCATTAAAGAGTGAGCATAAATATTTGTGTGTTGAATATCAAGCTAGTGCAATGACACAGACCTCTTTCTGCTCTCTCCTGCTCTCCCTCTTTTGATATAATGTATATATTTGTATATACATGTATGTATCACTGTTGTCTGAGGTTTTCTTCCAACAGCAGTGATATATATGACCACCTCCTTGTTTCTATGCTCACTGTCCATTTTATCAGCTCCACTTACTCTATAGGTGCACTTTATAGTTCTACAATTACAGACTGTAGCCCATCTGTTTCTCTGCATACTTTGTTGGTACCAAACAGTGCCTACTATGTGAGGGTCCATGGGGATCCAGACCACTGAAGAACAGGGTAAAAGGGGGCTAACAATGTATGCAGAGAAACAGATGGACTACAGTCTGTAATTGTAGAACTACAAAGTGCACCTATATAGTAAGTGGAGCTGATAAAATGGACAATCAGCGTAGAAACAAGGAGGTGGTTATAATGTTATGCCTGATCGGGGTGTGTGTGTGTGTGTGTGTGTGTGTGTGTGTTTGTCTTTATGTGTATATACAGTCTCTTTCTTTACTCCTCATTGTCTCATTCTGTCTTTCTTTCATTTTTCACTGTTGGCCCACATCCCCCCCTTTTTGGAACCAAAATTGCGTGCAGATGAAGGCAGATCAACACACTGTTTGTCCAAATACTTTTCCTGAAGTTCTATTGCTTTTTAGAGAGAGACAGAGAGAGGAGAGGGGTGGGGGTTGGAACACAGATTAGAGGGAGGGAGAGTAATCACTTGAGGCATTGTATTTATGTTTTTAATTAGGGATGTTCTCCAAATGGACCTTGTAAGCCAGAGTCTCATATGCATGATGTCTACTCACACACGTGCGTCTGTTTTCTCTCTCTGTCTCATTCCTCTGTACGGTTAAACTGGGTGTATCGCTGTGTGTACAGTTCACATCTCTGCATTCTTAAACTCGGACCTTCTGTCCCTGCCAACTTCCTGGTGACCGCTGCTCCGCCCGAGAGGTCAACAGCCTCAGAAACGGTCACCGCACTCTCTAACCAGAAGCAGGGCTGTCCTTCTGGCCTGCGGTATTCTGGACACCCTCCCCTCTCTCTTTCTCTCTCTCTCGCTCTCTCACTTTCTTGCTTTCTGCCTTTTAAAATGCTTATGAAACATCTGCAGTCTCTGAAACATCTGCACATTTCTGCATATCTCTCTCACTCAGTATTTATACCGTATGTGTTGTGCGTATGAAAATTTACACTGTTTTCTAAACCCATTGTATTCAATGGGGAGTGAGCAAGAGAGGGAGACAGAGTGAAAAAGACAGATACAGAAAACAAAAGAAAGAAATGAAAATGAGAGAGAAAGTGAGAGACATGGAGAAAAACAGAGTGAGAGAGATAAATAAAGAATGCAAAAGAGACAGAGAGTAAGAGACCAAGACAAAGAAAATGAGAAAGAGAGAGAGAGAGAGAGAGAGAGAGAGAGAGAGAGACAAAGATAGAAAGTGAGAAAATAAGAGTGAGACTGGAATAAAGGAAGCAAGTGAGAGAGATGAACATAACTAGTTGAATGTCCGTGTAAAGCCTGGCTGACTCCTCTTGTCATTTTACTAAAGAAATACTTGACAAGCACGAGCCTGGAGCCAAATAGCTTCTCAGCTTCCCCCACTGTAGCCCCTTAATCACCTCTACACAAACACACACACACACAGTGTTTTGGAACTGAAGTATTATTTCATACAGAAAATGTAGTACATTTTACATTCTTCTCTCTTTTGTGTGTGTGTGTGTGTGTGTGTGTGTGTGTGTGTGTGTGTGTGTGTGTGTGTGTGTAGGTTATGGCTTTGTGGATTTCGACAGTCCTGCAGCAGCTCAGAAAGCAGTGGCCTCTCTCAAGGCCAGTGGAGTACAGGCCCAGATGGCCAAGGTAAGTCACACAGAGCTACATGCTCACATTAAGCAATCTGAATGATTTAGCTGCTGCTGCTATTGATGAAAGTGATGATGACAACGAAACACTGTGAAATTGCTGTTAACTGTGATTTGATTTGCACTCGTCACTGATGACGATGGCACTGATGGTGAGGATGATAATGATGATGACAAGTCAAGCAAAACATTTTCATTTATAATCCTGTTGAACTTCATGTGAACTCTACAAACCATGCAGTGGCATTCAGTAAGACCATTTAAATAAAATTTAAAAAAAGAAACTGTAAAAAACAAGTCTATGCAACTGTGAGGAAATAGATGCAATCTTATAAAAAGTACTCTGGGAGATGGTCTGCTGCCAGAGCTCTTGGAAACTCTCGAGGGAACCTGACTACATTGTCGTGTTATCTTGGAATTCAGTTTGGGGGCCAAAAACTAAACATAAAGATGTTTAACACAAATTGCTTCAGATAAACAGATTTTCAAACCTAATCTATTTCTGTGGCCTTTCTTGCTGTGTAGAACTGTAAAATATAACTTCCACTTATATTACAAATACTCGTGGTTTTCTTCATTCTGTGCCATGCAATGCAATCTCAATTTGTGTAGAGAATCCTTAATATAGTCCTACATTAAGGGGAGGATCAGAGAAAATGTACCTCTGCCTCCATATTGTAACATAAGATATGAAACATGAGAGAGAGAGAGAGGGAGGAAGGGAGGGAGAGGGTGGTTCAAAGCTTCTGTCTTGTAATATTCATAAGATTTTCGGCTGTCAGGATGCAGATGGTTTATATATCATAAATCCTGTTTAAATGCACGCCTGTCAGCGCTCACAGCCAAGTGCCCACTGCTGACCATCTCCTCTCCCTAATAAAACTGAGAGCCATCAGAGAGACAGACAGACATCTAGAGAAAGAACTATCTTCTGAATATATGATGAGCTGATGTTATAGTCCAAGGTTATTTGGACAGACCCCCCAAAGACTATCCACTGATTCTCACCTGCATTAGGATTAGAGTTAGAATACATATCAGATTTAGATTAAGTTTAGATATGGGCTCAGATTTGAGTTTTATTTCTTCTTCTTATAATAATAACAATAATAATAATAATTAATAATAATAATAATAATAGAGTGCGCGTGGCACGGTGGCACGGTGGATAGCACTGTCGCCTCACAGCGAGGAGGGCCTGGGTTCAATTCCCCGGCCAGGTGACCAGGGTCCTCTCTGCTCCAGCACCCCCCATGACCCTGAGGGAGAAGCGGCTTAGAAAATGGATGGATGGATGGATGGATAAAAAGCACTCTATTGTTATCTCTCATACTTCTTATTCTGCTTCCACACTTTTCTGCGATTAATACAGCCCGGACCAATTAACGTACAGACTCCGCTCAAACTGCGTTTCGAAGCTATGTATTTTTGGAGTCGATCGGTTTGGTAGTTTTTAATAAAATTAAGTTTAAAAATTAAAAACCTCCCATAAGAACGAATGGCGGAATGTTCAGAACTTCAAATTCTAACTGACATTGATGATGTCACAGCAAGCCACTCAGTCTTACAGCTGATCATGCAGGGAATCTGCTTTAAAATCCTTAAACTTTCACCTAGAAACTCCGTCTCTGTTTTAAATGGTAGAGACACTTGTCCTTTCTGAAACCTCAAAGTATCCCATCATTTTATCAATCAGCTTTAGAATTATGAGCATTTGTTTGGCACTGGGCACAGAAAATTGCCCCATTCACTCTTATGTAAATTCCTCACGTAAGTTCCTCCGAGAGAGAACGAGAGTTCGCCGCTCCACCTCCCCGTCACCGCCCCCAGCTGGCAGCTCGACCACATGGGTCAAACGTAGTGGCCTCACTGCGTAACAAGGGAGCGGGGCCCAGGCGGCAGAGCTCGGGACTCCTGCCTTCCTCCGGTGCCTCTTGTGGCCGGCACCAGTGTCATCCTCCTCTTCCGGGGGGGTTGTGGGCGCATGCCATATTCACCTACACAGAAACACACACAAACATACACACACACACACACACACACACACACACTTGCAACTCTTTTCAAGCACTCTTGCAGTTCCTTCAGGAAATGCACATGTAGTTATTATTGTTATTATTGTTATTATTATTATTATTATTATTATTAAGAAAGATCAAATGCCACATATAGGAGACAGTGTAAAGCCATGCTGTTATTCAGACGATGTTTGTAGTTTGCCACATGCATCTTCTGAACAATGAGAAAACAGCAATTAAAAGAGCTAAATGGCCTGGCTTAAGGCTCATTGAATTAAATACAAGCGCTCTAGCTTAGTCCTGTTGAAACTGTTTTCATTAAGGACGCTTCTCTTTTTTTAATGCTCCCTGCAAGCAACTAAAGCCCAGTTAGACATGCTCTTGCAACATATCCAACCACTCAGCGGTTTTCAGATGATTCTTTTTCAATATAAGTTAAATTCACAATCTAGTTTGTACATTTTTAATAGCATAATGACAATATGTCTAAAATAAAATACTCAGAAGCAGAAAACATCTGTTAACAACCTTCAGCAACAACAAAACTCTCTCTCATCTCAAAGTCTCTCATCCAAGCCTGTATATTTACACTGAAAAGTGAAGCTTCAGTCATTTTGTTGACTACAAGATCTCCAGTTATAGTGTAACATACAGCTAGAATATATATATATATATATATATATATAATCATATAATATATATGAGTGTCTCATTTTGAGAAGTTGGCAATGACAAAGTTTTTTTAAAACCCTTATGTTCAGGATTAAAGAGTGTATATATATAATGTCATTGCCAACTTCTCAAAATGAGACACTCAGTTGATTGGAATAAAACCTCAGATCTCAGGAACTGTGTAAGTATGTAGCAGTATTTCTATTTTGGACTATTTCTATTGGTCTGTTCATGGACACAGAGGCAGCTGATATTTTCAAATTATACCAAAAATAATTTTATATATATATGGACAGTTTAATTCAAACACTGACAATATATATTCCAGTACTCAAAATCCATCTAAGATAAATAAAATAGAAATAAAGTGATTACCCAGAAAGATCACAGAGCTCAGCTGAAACTGCTTACTGTGGAATGAGTGCTGGGTCGTACTCTTGATCAGCCTTTGTCTGAACTGTGAAGTGTGCTGCTATGAGGACAGAGTATGTTTACACTGGACAGGATTGGATAACTTGAGCAATCATCTCATGCCTGTCCACTGTGACCGAGCTGTTGATGCCTGCGGCCCAGAGGACGATAAAATCCCACCCTCTCTTTTCTCTCTCCTTCTTTTTCCCTCTGATTGGTGATCACAGTACTGTTCCCCCTTCAGCCTATTACACTGAATTACAAGGTGCGTTCTTTTGATTGCTGTGTCTGCTTCCCAGAGGTAACAACAGGCCATGTTGCTTTCTGAGACAGCTGCATACCTCACTGAACAGAATACACATTCAGTAGCGGTGACCAGGCTGTACATTTACAGTGAATTACTGTCATACCTTTCTATTTGAGAGAGTGCTGACTAGTATAAAGGTGTTTGGGTTTGAACTGTGGAGAGAAGTGGCCTATTTTGGTGATACACAGGCAGCTCCAATGACCCAAATCCTCAAAACCTTAACACCCAATGCAGGAATGACAAACTGTGCCATAGCCTATTGCTAGCAGACAGTTCACAAGCAGATAGCAGAGGAATATATATACTATATTACACACATTGTTGTGCAATCTCACTGTTGTGACACTGGTGACCTTCCCCTAGCACCAAGGTCAGGGCCAGATTCAATGAAAGGAAGCTCTATGATCAAATAACTGTATGTATGTATGCGTGTGTGTGTGTATATATATTAGATTAGATTAGATTATACTATATTAGATTATATTATATGATCTCACAGTGATAATCCTACCCCGTCCTGATCCTGCTTCACTGTAGAATCGAGTGAATATAATTAGTAGTGGTCACAATTAATGCTAAAAGGGGGCTTGATTGACAGTTGTAAATCCTCCATCTGAGATGTTTGAATTGCTAGTGGACTTGCATTTAAAAAGGCTCATCCCTCTAAAAACGGGGTGCTTTTATTGGTCTGGTTTTGCATCATGTCCAGGTAATAACACCATATGGACATGAAATTGAGGCTGAGCTGGTGACACAGACGCAATTATATTTTTGCCTCCTTGTGTATCCTTCTGTAAAAAGCAGATTGAGAACATATTGTTTGTAGTGATCTCTATTTTTTTTTCTTTACAGTTGCTAAACATTTTTCAATTCCTGGTTCACTTTTTCAAAACTGTTTGTGCAGCAGCACTCTTTGTGGACCAAACAATGAATGATGTTTGCACTACTTCAACACAAAGTATATTCAGGGAACACAGTTTTTCAAATATCTTGCTTTCATTTTCAGCCAAGCTCAGCCTGATTTGCAAATGTTTGCATGTTCTATTTCAAAACTGATGAACTCAAGTTCAAAACCAGCGCACAAAATTCAGGAGAACAGCAGATTGCTAACTGATACTAACTAAAAATTAAGAAGATCCGAAGACAGATGATTCTTAGGGTGAAATGTGATAGCAGAAAAGACCACAGTGGACACAGTTTCCAGATGGTAGAGAGTTGTGACCATCACCCACCAGGTTCTTCATAAACAAGTTCCAAATTGGGCCATAGAATAAAAAATCTTCCTTGATCTCTATGTAAAGCTTGTGCCTTCAGGCAAAACAGAAAAAAAGAAAACTTGACTGTTTCCTCAAGCCCCCAGAGGAATTCTTTCTTAATTATTTCTTTTTTATTTACTTTTTTTGTCATTGTTCACATGAGCAGGTGTCCCTCTAGGTTAAATAAATGCTGTTATGTGGGTTAACGCTTAATGTCCCACTTAAAACTACACTACCCAATTTGCAAAACAGTAGTGCACATAGAAGGCATGCAATAATTTCTGGTTATTGAATTATAAGTGTTATGACTATTAACTGAACGATGAGCATGCAGTTTAATATTTTACATGCAGTACTTTTTAAAATACATTAATTACATTATTAAATTCATTAATTAATACATTAATTGCATAAACTGTTGGAATATATGTTCATACATCTTTTCATCTGAAATTGCTTGTTCTTGTTCTATGTACAGTGATACTTTATATGCAGTTAAGTTATAACATTTTGTTATAACAAGTTTGTAAATAAAAATTTAAATAAAACACGACTTTATATTTCTCAGACCGCCAACCAAACAGCAATGATCTAATCACAAATCAACAAAGCAAGGCAAGTTTATTTATATACAGTATCTCACAAAAGTGAGTACACCCTTCACATTTCTGCAATCATTTCATTATTTTATTATATCTTTTCATGGGACAACACTATAGAAATGAAACTTGGATGTAACTTAAAGTAGTCAGTGTACAGCTTGTGTAGCAGTATAGATTTACTGTCCTCTGAAAAGAATTCAACACACAGCCATTAATGTCTAAATAGCTGGCAACACCAGTTAGTACACCTCACAGTGAACATGTCCAAATTGTACTCAGTGTCAATATTTTGTGTGACCGCCATTATAATATAGCACTGCTTTAACCCTCTTGGGTGTGGAATTGACCAGAATGGAATCCTCTTCCATTCCTCCATGATGACATCACGGAGCTGGAGGATGTTAAGACACCTTGCGCTCCTCCTCCGTCCACTTCAGGATGCCACACAGGTGCACAATTGGGTTTAGATCTGGAGACATACTAGCCAGTCCATCACCTTTCCCCTCAGCTGGGCAGTTGTCATCTTGGAGGTGTATTTGGGGTCGTTATCATGTAGGAAAACTGCCATGCGGCGCAGTTTCTGAAGGGAGGGGATCATGCTCTGCTTCAGAATGTCACAGTACATGGTGAAATTCATGTTTCTCCTCAATGAACCGCAGCTCCTCAGAGAGTTCTTTGCCATTAGGTACCATGTTGAATATCCAGTGGCTAGTATGAGTGAATTGTCCGGGTCACATGAGCTTGATGTGTGATAATTGACAAAATATTCTTGTTAGAAGAAAGATATTGCTGAGTTTATGTTTGTGCTTAAGGTGTTTGTTTAAGACATTTTGTAGTATTTTGGTGATGTTAGTGAATTTTGGGCAGAAAATTAACCGTTCCGAGAACTGTGCAATTGTTTAGAGGGTATATAAAGGGTTCTGAAAAAGTGAAAAGTGATGGATGTGAAATGTGAAACTATGGATGGACCTGAATCTTAGTTATCTAGCATAATATCTAGCACAAGGTATAATCCTGTTTAACCAGGGAGTTCTATGGACTGTTCATGGTTAATGCATGACTGTTTATTAGTCCTCCAGCAGGGAAATATGGGATGTGAAGAGTGTGCAGATTTTGTAGTAGAAGAGTTTCTTTATTATTTTAAGTTTGTATTTAACCAGAGGGATGCTTCTTTCATACCGTGGCCACTGTTCCTTCTCATTTTCGCTTTGAAATGCATTAAGAGAGTAGTAGGAACATGAACTAGGGGCTGGTAAGCCCTTCCCTGGCTGGGTAGTAATTTCTCTTTCTGTCACTATCTTATTGTTTCAGTGCTCTCCCAAAGTGATTTAGCACACAGCTTTTTGCACTCTACAAACAGATAACATTGTCTCTTCCTGAGGTTTTGGACAAGAGTCCTAACTGCATTGTGTTATAAAAGAGGAGGAAATTCATTTGCAGTGACAGCCTTAACTTTACAGTGTTGCTGTGCCATCAACTATATGACGAAAACTTTAGTGTCATACTCTGCAGGCATAACATTACATGAAAACCATGCCGGCGGGGGGGGGGCAATTATGTACTTCGTTTCCATGTAGTTAAAATGTGTTACACAAAGAGTAAGAAAAATGAAATATAAAATTTTATTCATGCATAAACAATTACTGCACACTTTAATTTCATTTGATGCGCATTTTCTGCATTTATACTGTACTATGTAGTGATGGCCTGAAGTGAAACAGAAATTCAGGTTCACACTGGGTCAAAAACTGAAACATATCTGACAGTAAATAAATAAATTTATAGGAATTAAGCTTTTTGTAAAGTGATCAAATGATTGCAGTATGATGTTGCAATTAATATTAATGGGCACAATATCTCAAAAGCCGATGTGCTCAACAACAGACAATGGTTGATCATCTAAGGCCATGAATTCCATATATTTTTTTAATTATTATTTTTATTTATTTATTTATTTTTGCTGTTTGACTTTGGGGGAAGCATGGTGGCGTGGTGAGTAGCACTGTTGCAGCGAGGGGGGCCTGGGTTCGATTCCCTGGCCGTACGACCAGGGTCCTCTCTGTGTGGAGTTTGCATGTTCTCTCTGTGTCTGCATGGGTTTCCTCCGGGTTTTCCAGTTTCCTCCCACAGTCCAAAGACATGCAGTCAGGCCGTTTGGACATGCAAAATTGCCCCTAGGTGTGAATGTGTGTGTCTGTCTGTCTGTCTGCGATGGACTGGCGACCTGTTCAGGGTGTAGCCTGCCTTTCGCCCAATGACAGCTGGGATAGGCTCCAGCACCACCACCCCCTGTGACCCAGAGGGAGAAGTGGCGTAGATGTTGTCAACCCATGTTGTCGGGACTACAAGCTGGTCCCTACAACACAAAAATGTTAAATTAGAAGGTGATGACATGTTTAGGGTTAGGATAGAAGTAGTCATGGTTAAGGTTTGGGTCAGTCTCCTGAAAATGAATGGAAATCTAGGTAATGTTCCCACAATTAACAGAAAAAAGTGTGTTTTTGGGTGTGTGGATGTGTGTGCATGTGTATACACTCTGGAAGGAGCTGTTCTAAACCAAAGTGGGGAGCATTTCAAACAGAAACATGTTATGAGTTGCTTCTCCTGCACTCGCCTGCTGCCTCAGAAAAACTCAGCTGTTTCAATTTGTCCTCATCAGTCATACCAATTAACTTAGTGTGGAAGGATTATACTCTTCTTTGCGTGTGTGTGTGTGTGTGTGTGTGTGTGTGTGTGTGTGTGTGTGTGTGTGTGTGTGTGTGTGTGTGTGTATTTCACCATTCTGTGTCCAGTGCTGTTTTTTTTTTTTTTCTTCTTCTAAGAAGGAGAAAGGTAATTTGACAGGTAGAGCTATATCTTTTGCCTTTCATTATGAGCTCTTCCTGCAGGCAGATAAATTACTTTGTGGATTCAGAGATATAATAAGAGAGAAGGAGAGGAAGTGTGTGCTTGTGTGTTTGCATGTGCATGTGTGATTGTGTCCAAGTATGCATGCACAAATGAGTTTGGGTGTTTGTTTGTGCATAACTTATGTGCATATACACTCACTGAGCACTTTATTAGGAACACTATATCAATACAGGGTAGGGTCTCCCTTTTGCTTTTAAAACAGCCTCAATTCTTTGTGGCATGGTTTCCACAAGATATTGGTAACATTCCTTTGAGATTCTGGTCCATGTTGACATGACTGCTGTTCATGCATCTTTTCAGGTATATGTTCATGCTGTAAATATCCCCTTCAACACATCCCAAAGGTGTTCTACTGGATCGGGATGATTGGTATGAACGGGCCCAAAGTGTGCCAAGAAAAAGTTCCCCACACGATTACACCACACCCACCAGCCTGAACTGTTGACACAAGGCAGGATGAGTCCATGGATTTGTGCTGTGCCAAATTCTGTCCCCACCAATTGTGTGCCTTAGCAGAAATTGAGATTCATCAGACCTGGCTATGTTTTTCCAATTTTCCACTGTACAGTTTTGGTAGCCCTGTGCCTGCTGTAGCCTCAGTTTTGTGTTCTTGACTGACAGAAGTGGAACTCGATGTGATCTTCTGCTGTTGTAGCCCATCCGCCTCAGTGTTTTTCTGCTTATCACAATTGAACAGTGTGTTTATCTCAGTTACTGTAGCCTTTCTGTCAGCTCAAACCATTTCGGCAATTCTCCATTGACCTCTCTTAATAAGGCATTCCTGACAAGAAACAGAAGGCAGAACTTCTTCACGCTGAATGTTTTTTTTTTTTTCTATTGCACCGTTCTGGGTAAACTCTAGTGACTGTTATGCATAAAAATCACTGGAGATCAGCAGTTTTACATGTATGTTGATGTGAACGCAGATAAGATAATTATATGAATGACTAAGTGTATAGTTCTTCCTAATAAAGTGCTTGGTAAGTATATGACCAACAGTCCAATTTCTGTTTATATTGGACAAAAAAGAAAGCTTAAAATATATGTATATATGTAAGTAAAGGTATCCTAACCTTTGCACAGGTCCAATTTGATTTGTTTCCCCCAATGTTAAACTTGGCAAATTAATTGTGCAATTAAATGTGTGTCTGTGTTCTCTGCAGAGAATGTGTTTACTTATTTTCACTTAGAAAACCAACAAAATTTGTAATTTGACCAGTGGTGTCCGAATGATTGTATACACACTTGAATGCATGTTGGTGTGGGTGGGTGTGTGTGGGTGGGTGGGTGTGTGTGTCCAAATAGATGTATTTTAAAGTACAAACATATATGCATGACTATGTGTAAATGAATACTATATGTTTCATGTATACTTCTTTACATAAATGTGTTTGTGTGTGTGTTTTACTGTGAAGCATGTATCACGTCTGTTAATTAGTGCAGCTGATTACTTTCAGTATGCACTAGTGCACGATAATGCCTTTCTGTTCTCTGCAAAACAAAACAGAACTATTCCCCTGGGCTGTTATATAGCAATATAGGAGTGTGGAAAATACGCTTGTTAATTCTCCACATATCACAGCCTTATAGAAGAGGCTATTTGGGGGTGAAGAATTGCTTTTTAAGAGAGGACGCCATTCTCACTCCTGTCTCCTACCCTCATGGAAAAAGCAATCTTACTATGTGAAGTTCTAGTTTCAGGAATTTTAGAGGTAGATATAGTGTGCAAGTTACGCTGGAGCTCTAGTCACTTGACTGATCACATTGCTGGTCACTGTAGGAACAGAGAGTAGTTTCCAGTGGTGCCCTGTTCTCTGTGGATGAGTGGACCACATTTGCTGTCACCATGTCCCACCACTATTACCATGCATTTACATTAATGCTATTTTTGAAACATAAATTACATATTGAGCTGCATTTTTCTTATCTGGGCTCAGCAGGTGTGTTGGAGGGCATTGAGATGATGTGTTCTATGGCTTTAGTGTTATGAAATACAGATCAGTGTTGAACTGTTGGTCATATTTTTTGCTGTGTACTCTACAATGAAAGAAACCAGTCAGGTTAATCATGTACCAAACCTTTTCTGCAGTGCTGAGGTTTTTTTTTTTTTTTTTTTTTTATCTGTTGTGCATTTAGAGAGGCACTATGTCTCATAGATGTCGCTATAGTGTAGATGATACTCATCAGCTAACCATCACTCACTACAGAGCTTTAAACTGCCTCTTGAAGCAACATCAGTACAAGAACTGTGCATCAGGAGTTTCATGAAATGGGTTTCCGTGGCTGATCAGCTGCACACAAGCCTAAGAGCAGCTGCAATGTCAAGCATTGGCTGTAGTGGTGTGAACCATGCTACACGCCACCACTGGACTCTGGAGCAGTGGTCACGTGTTCTCTGGATGAATGAATCATGCTTCGCTATGTGGCAGTCTGATGGACAAATATGGGTTTGGCAGATGCCAGGAGACAGTTTGGTGGAGGAGGGATAATGGTCTGGGGCTGTTTTTTAGGATTTCGGCTCATCCCCTTAGTTCCTATGAAGGGTAACATTAATGGTACAGCATACCAAGACATTTTAGACAGCTATCATCCTTCCGACTTTGTGGCACAAAGCGAGGTCCTTAAAGACATCCCCAAAAATTCACCCCCAACTCAACCCCAACCACACCTTTGGAATTAAATGAAACAATGATTGCAAGCCAGGCCTTCTCGTCGAGATCAGTACCTGACCTCACAAATGCTCTTTTGACTGAATGAGCACAAATTAACACAGACATGCTTTATAATCTTGTGGAAAGCCTTTGCAGAAAAGTAGGGGCTGTTATAGCTGCAAAGGGAGGCCAGCTCCAAATGAATGCCTATTGTTTTGTAATAGGATGTCTGACAAGCACATATAGATGTGTGATGGGCAAGTGTCTGCATATTTTTGACCATATAATGTATACAGTGATGTAAATTACATGCCTTTTTTATTGAATTCTATAATTTCCAAAACAATGTGTCATAGTGTGCTAAAATGTGGTAAGAGATGAACGTATCCACACACACTCTGCTGTCTCTCCTGCTTGATCAGCTTTATGCAAATAAGCTGTGGAGGAGCAACCAATCAGATTGTTATGTGGCACAGTAATGGATTGTGTCACACCTGTGTTCAAGCTTCAAGCTGCTTTTCAACACACCTACACACTGGTGGAAATTAGTTGAAAAAACAACTGATGTATTAAGAGCATGGGACATTGTTGTGTTTTGGGGTTTTTTTTTCTTTCAGTAGCCTACATGGACATGTAAATGTTGCCATGCTAATGGCAGCTGCTGAAAATTGGTGATGATCAAAGGAGAGCTTTGGTAGTAACTTTTATTTATTTAAGGTGGAAAAAAGGACATAAAACAACACTTTTTGGTTTGTCCTATATTATAAGATAATTAATAGCACAAGATGAAAAGGTACACATGAATAGTACACATGAAAGGCCTGAGGCCCACTCCGACCCCCCTAGCTATGCCCCTGGTGTATGTATAGAGCAACTGTATAGAGTCCCTTCTAACACCATGAGCTCAGAAGTGAATTACACTGTGTGAGTCGGTGCTGCACCTGTCGTCGAGACTCCTACTGCTGGGTGATTGACATGTCCGCTAAACACACACACAGTTTGTTTTTATATAGTGTTAAGGCGTGAGGTCACACACATTCTTCATGCACATGCCTGTGTATTTAAAATATACATAACTATATATATTAAATAATTTTCAGGAATGGTTTATTTGAGGGCTGCCTACATAGAGACTTTCTAACACATCACTGCTGTCAGGACAAAACATCTACTAATTTTACAGGACCAGGACAACTTTCTTAACCTTTAATGGAAGTAAATGAATAAATATTTTTTCAAAGTAATTTTGGGTCATTTCTGTTGGTCAATTTATCATGAACTTTTGACCCATCACAAAGGACAACTGACCTTTTTAAATTATGTCCAAAATATCATGACAGCAACAATATGCATCAGCACTGAATAACATTTAAAAATACTTGAGTTTGAATTGCTTATGGAAGTATTTATACTAAAGTAAAGGATGCATTTTCCATTTATAGCACTGTTATGAAGTGGGTATGAAGCCTTCAGATAAAGCGTTCCTGATCCTGTCATTAGTAGAGGTCACCAATAGGCAGACCGCAGTCCGAGTCCGGACCCAGATGCTATGTGGACCTGGCCCTATAACCGATAAACTATGGAGAATTATTACATTTCAACGGGGTGGTCCTATTTTAATCGGCGTGACTTTTCTAGCCTTTGTGGTACGGCTTTAGTGGCCCAAGAAACTCACAGACCACCCGCATGCGTTGTAAATATCACACATGACTCTACTCAGCCAATCAGATCTGTGCATTATGATGAGCACTGAGGTGAGAGACAGCAATCGGAGAAGAAAGTGAGCCAGAGGGAAGTTATTTCACATGGCGCACTCTAAAAAGAGAAAACTGACAATAAATGTTGTTGAATATTACTGAGTTGTACTTTATTTGATTTGACTTTGTTGACTGCATAAGATATTGATATAACTACTAGGCTACCTCAATATACAGTATATGGCACTGAATCATGAAGCAAGTTAGACATGATGTTCCGAACCTTTGCTTGAGGAAATTTTCTCTAACTGGATCTTATTGAATTTTAATTGACTACCCCTGATCTGTAGTATAGTATTCCATAACTCACAATGCAATTAAATATGTATAATTAAAAGTGATAATTAAAAGTGAATAACATCCTATCCTTATCTCTATCATAATCTTAATCTTATCCGTTTCTTAACCTTATTCTTATCCGTACCCTAACGTTATCCATAACATAACCTTAACCCTATAAGTAATCTAACCTTATCTATTTCCTAACCTTATTCTTATTCTGTCCTTATCCGTATCCTAACCTGAATTTTACAAAAAAAATAATAATAATCATCTATTTTGTAGGATTTGAGATTATAGGTTACTAAAGGATAGGATTTGAGATTAAAGGTTGTTTCTTTGTTTTACCTGCAAACTCAGGACATTTTGTCTTAAAAATGAAATGAATACACATTCTCACACACACTACAGACTGAAATAAGGCGCAGTCTAATATCCACACAAATACAACGGAGTGCTTATCTGGGCTGAATCTGATGAGGCAGTAATGTTTTCAGAGTACAGTGAGTTGACTGGGGAAATCAGTTGATTTACAGAGATCCATTTTCATTTAGTCACTCATTGCACGTATGGCTTATTATCACATAACTGTTGCTAATTATACAGGGCCATTTCGCTTTCGACGGCTTTAGAATCAGATTTGTGATTCTTTAGTCTGAGCAGTTATGGAACATTTAGCTGGTTTATGGTGCCTGTGGTATTGATTAGTACTTGCGACACTTTGATTACTGCAGCATCACTCAGTACACCGTAAAACCCAGACTTATGAGAATTCACCATGTAGGCCTGCTTCTGCAGTTAATTATCAGTAATTAGCATGAGCTCCCTTCAGAAAACACAGGCTAGATCAGCGCTTCTGTGGTGTTGGGGAGGGTATCAGACTTGCAGACTACATAGTTGTCAGCTATTATTAATAGCAATTAACAGTTATTAGTCCATTGTATAGTCTCAGAACACTGCACTGGTTATACCCATGTTCCTCATGCTTCTGGGATTCTGTGATTTGTTAACCCTTAGAAGTTGCAGTTATTGTTGCTGATGATAAAACTACAGTGTGATCTGATATGAATTATTTTGACACTTGTAGCTCTTTGAAACAACCTGAGGACTTGGAATTGATACCATGTTTGTTTGGAGGAGTGAAGGAGGGGATCTTATGATCATTTGAAATATGTGTGTGTGTGTGTGTGTGTGTGTGTGTGTTAAATGTTGTGTAAATGATTGTTCTGCAGGAAAGAAAAATAAAGAACTTTTACATTTTTGCCATATTGTATAACTTCTTGACATCAAACTCATTGGAAAAGCTCACTGGACAATTAAATATAATAAATTCCATACCTCTCAATGTAATTAAACATGCAGTTACATAACTAAAAGTGAATAGTACTGCAAAACAGAAATGATCACTATTAACCTCTAAGGCTGGCTTTACATTGTGAAACTTTTAATATGACTTTATTTCCCTGAAAAGTACACAAAAATGAAATTTCAGAGTTGCGTAATGTAAAGCGTCTTGCAACTCATTAGTAACTCAAATTTTGATGTTTAAAGCAGTTGCAGTTGTGTCAACTTCATGAAACTAGCTTCATGAAACAGGCAGTCAGAACACCAGTAATGCATCGCATGATCATGTCAATCAACCTCGTTTTAAATTACAGATTTTACCTGATCAGAAGATTGACTTTATGCAAGGTTGGTACTTTTTCACGTTGTCATGTTGCTGCTTGTGTCTTTGTTTGTTCTTTGTTATCCGACTGTCATTGTAATCTATGTAGGTGCCCCCTAACTTTACACAGAGCAGAGGTTTCTTTAGGATCCAAACAATGAAAATTACAGAAAACGAGACCAAGATGCAGTCTTTTATAGGATTAACATACACATAACAGATTAAAAAGTGTAATGGAAAGATAAATAAATAGAGAATAAGGTGATAAAAGTGCTGTAAATATGCAAATGTAAAGAACTTGTTGCAGATACTTTATATAGTGAAAACAATGTACAAAAAAATACTGTTAAGCTGTACATTTTTTGGATTTGACAGTGATGGAATGTGTTGTGTGCAACTTTGTGTTTGATTTGCTTCATGTAACTTGATTTGCATAAAAATGATGTTGCATGCATGTAGCTCTAGAGGTATTGAGAGGTATTGACTATTAAAGCCAGCTTTAGGGGAAAAGTTTTTTGTGTGTTCAGCCAGAACAGATGAGATTACCCATGGCAATCACTGAGCATGCAGTGCGTGGGTCATTTGTTGAGGAGCACATTTCAGAGCTAGAAAAGCTTGATTGTGATGCAACAGGCAAAACACTGAATGGAATGATTCATTTTCTGCCTTTTCGAATTCTGCAATCGCAATTCCTATTAATTGCTCAACTCCGTTATGTGGACAGGAAGGAGTGAAGCCAAGGTCAGCGCACTCACTCAGAGACTCTTGGTACATTTGAGACAGCAGAAGCTTATTTTCCATCTCGAAGAGCGCCTGAGGGCATGGTATAGTCAGCTAAAGACAAATAGCATCATTGTAAGGCTTATTGGAATGAGAATTACCCCTGTTCTTTAGTTAACAGACCATAACGCTAAACACTCCTACTTACAAACACCAGAGCGCAGGACCTCTTACGCAAGAGCTCTCATTACCACTCATCAAGCCATGTTAAATTTACATGAGCCAAGAAACTAGCGTGTTTCCCCAAAGTGCCTCTCCTGCATGTGTGATAGCTGCAAACCAATGAAATCTAAAACCGTGCGGTGTTTTGAAATCCAACCACCACTGCAGCTAAATTATTCTTCCCACGAAGAGGCCGGAAAGAGGGAGGGAGTGAAGGAGAACAAAAGGAAAAGATGTGATTACCCTTCCTCTCCCTACGCTGACATCAAATTCCCATTTCCTAAATGTCCAGTGAAGTGTATTTCCCCCTTCCTGGGATTGCTGTGTTTTTTGTGTGGATGTATGTGTGTGTTGTGTGCGTGTGAGCCCGCGTGTTGTTGCTGCTTTTTTTGGTGGGGGCTCTTGGTGATTGAAAACAGATGCCTTGTCTTTTGTAGTCGTCTAGCCGGGAGAAGAAATGGAGAAAACAGAAATCAGGACAAGGAAAACATAAAGGAGATCTATTGCGACACAATGAAATGAGTCCGGGAAGCAATAAGCACCAGGCACATTCCGGTTGTGCAAAATGGTGGCCCCTCTCTCCCCCTTCGCTCTCTGATGGTTTGTATAACATAAAGCGGCCTCTTTGGTCCATGATGCTGCGGCAATACCCCAATCATGGCGCGGCAGGGTTCGGTATGAAATGAAACCCCGCAAATCTATTGTCGTCTTGGTTCTCTAGTGGTTTCGTAATTCACATCTTTAGTTGTTTATTGCTGTTTTGTTTGAGAACTTTATGGTGCTTTGTTTGCAGTGGAGCTGCATTTTTTTCCTTACTCACTTTGGCTCATTACTATCTGCTTATAAACTGAACTGACATGGCAGAAACGTGAAGCAGTGAATTGTGACTGTCACATTTATCATCGGTGAATATGAAACATAACACTTTGGACACAGATGAGCTGATACGTTTGAACAAGTCACTTCTTCATCTACAGAATGAGGGATGAATTCTGGGAATCCATGAACAAGCTTCATAACTTGAAAATTGATTTATGGGCACACTGTTAGAAAACAAGGTACTGCACAGGTACATTTTTGGTTAATTAAAGTACAGATAATGTAAATGTAGCCTCAAAGCTACAACAATAGGTCCTGACGTGTACCTTCAATGTTTATCCTGAGGGAAAGGTACTTATTTGTACCTTTTTCGTAATGTAATGTTTTAAAATAGAAAAATCGAATTAAATGCCTGAATTCAAGATCGGGTGTTGTCAGTGCAACTTTTAAAATGTCCAATAGAATATGGTATAATTACACTGTCTAACGAAAATACTGAAAACCTACTCTTTAGGTTACTACCCCTGTGGTTGTTGGGTACATACCTACATAGCTATGTAGAGATGCAATCAAATGAAAATTCATGATCAAAACAAAAAACTAAATTTAGAACATGGTAGTCCGAAAACTACAACTTGAAACAAAATAAAAACTGACGATAAATAAATGTTTACATAAATCGTATAATTACTCAAATGATTATAGAATGTTGGCTATAGTATATAAATTACTTGTTTAATGTCCCTTTTAGAAACAGCCAACTTTTTTATTTTATTTTTTTAATTATTACCCAATTTAGTCTTCAATTCCACCCACTAGTTAGGACTCCCCCAATCACACAATGCTATCAACGCTAGGAGGGTGAAGGCTAGCACAGACTTCCTCCGAGATCTGTGTAGCCTCACTGCATGTTTTCGACCTACCGCTAACGCAACATCATTGGACAGCTGAACGCACTCAGAGGAAAGCGCCAACCACCAGTTCTGTCAGCTAACAGATGCCTGAGGGTGATGGGGGGGATGAAGGGGGTGGGGGGGGTTATTTTACACAACCAGAGAGAGTAAGGCCAGTTGTACTCTCTAGGATTCCTAGCCACGGACAGCTGTAGCATCACCAGGGATTGAACTCACGATCTCCTGATGATAGGGCCAATGCTTAGATGGTTGCACCACTCAGGAGCCTAGGAAACGGCCAAATTTTTGACGGTTGATAAGTTGCAGCTTCTCAGACTGCTTGAATGTGTCTACACTGGCACAGAATATTAATATTTCTTATTTTCATTGCCATTAAAAATATTTGTGAAGTTGAACATTTTGACACTTTGTTGTCTTCCTGCCAAATTTTAGACAGAAATTTTAGGTGATATTTACGGAGCCCAGCTAGTGACATCCTGTATAAAGAAAAATAATGCATGGCCATGCCTTATTAACACGTGGGAACGAGATCCTAATGCGTGGTCATGACTTTGTAAGGCATGGCAATGAGATCACGGATTACTAAGTCATGGCCACACACTAGGATCTCATTCCCATGCATTACTAAGTCGTGGCCACAACTTAATTATCTCATTCCCACGCCTTACTAAGTCGTGGCTACACTTTTTTTTTTTATATACAGGATGTAACCAGCAGGGCTTCGTAGATATAGCTGCACTCATTCATTAAAAAATAATCAGACAAATTGCAATACCATTTCTGCATTACAGTGTACAGAGCTTTACCTTTGCATATTTTAAATTCTGAGGAAAGTACGGTGGATGTTTTGTATGTTGGGGGTAGTATGCCTTTAAAAGCTCTGAATCTCAAACAATAGGAGGAGAGCCAATTGAATTATGGGTGATGTAGTCTGAATGTGAGTATCCCTGAGCCTCCATCAGCCTCTCACCAATCTCATTAGCTGTGCATTAGCAGTTGTGTTGGGCTTTTAGTGGATGCACTCAGGAAGTGAGGGGGTGGGGTGGGGGTGGAGGCTACACACACAGGCTGTACAGACAGAACAGGAAATAGAGGAAAAGGTGTGGGACTCATCATCTGAGCCTTTTCCTTGAATGCAATCAACACTGCCAGAATCCCCATGCTCCACTGAGCAGACGGCCATACATCTCCATCCAGGTGTTAGCACGAGAATCCAATCTCACAAATGTCTCCGTTTAAATATAAGAGCGAGAGAGAATCACTGTGACTCATCTAGTCGTCTTCACCCTGGCGTCTCGCACAGTCTCTCATCTGTTTGTCTCGGCTCATAGCCGCTTCTGTTGTCCGTGATTTCTCCCATGGCTCAGGCACAGCAGGGTGTCTGCACTAACCCAAAGTTTCTCTCAGAGCTCTGCAAACCAATGAGGCTCTATTGTGTGTTAATCTTGTGCAACATAGCGCTTTCTACTGATAAATAATCATGCACACCATGTCAATTGATGTACAATATATTGTTTACTAATCTCCACATTGTATATTGTTTGGGAATTTTGCAGTGTTTTTTTTTTTTTTTTTTTGCTAAATGTTACATCATTTGCTAATTCCCATAGCTCCAATAATTTGCTTATCATGCGCAGTTTACCATTTGCTGCTTCCTAATAGTCTATATCATTTGCTAATTTTGTACAACATATTATTTTTAGTTTATCCAACAAAATTATTGCAAATTCTTATAGTCTATATAATCGATACTTGTGCACAATATATAATTTTAATAATAATTATTCAATGTCAGCCTTCACAATACTGATATCTCAGAAGTCTCCAACATGCAAATCAACCTCTAGCTAATGACTGAATCAGGGCGTTCGTTTGATCCAACAAACACAAGTAATTTTAATCCAAAATACTGCAGGCCTCGCTTGAACAATGTCATATTAAGATTTCCTCAGCCTTTACATATAAACCCAGTTCTGGGAAGCTTGGGACAGTAGATAAAGTTAAAAACAAGCCGTAATTATTTGCAAAATCTTTTTGACCTATTTGACCTGAAAACAGAACAAAGGCAAGATATGTCATTTTTTTTTAAACTAATTTACTTTGTTTTTGTAACGGTGGGAAATTCCTTTGTCCCAACTTTGGAACATCACTTTTCCACTGAAGACACCAAATGCTGTAGCTGGGAAAGTGATTTTTTTCCTATTCTTGCATGATATAACACTGCAGCAGCTCAACAATCTGGAATCTCTGTTGTTCTATGTTGTGCTTCATGTGCCAATGTGTTTTCAATGGAAGACAGGTCTGGACTGCTTGCAGGCAGTGTTCTCTTAATATTTAGCTACACTGTTGTAATATGTGCAGAATGTGCCATTGTCTTGCTGAAACCAGCAGGGATGTCCATATATAAAAAGAACTAGACAGCAGAATATGTTGCTCCAAAATGCGTATGTAGCCCTCAGCATTAATGGTGCCTTCACAGATGTACAAGTTACCATTGGCATTAACACACCCCCATTCCATGATAGGCACTGGCTTTTGAACTTTGCGTTGGTAACAATCAGGATCGTCCTTTTCCTCTTTGGCCTGAAGGACATGATGTATTATTTCCAAAAACAATTTGAAAGGTAGACTCGCAGCACATTTTCACTTTGCTTCAATTCATCTCAGATGAGCTTCATCCCAGAGAAGTTCTGAATGTTGTTAATTACATGAATTTGCTTCCCTTTGTTGATCGAGTAGTTAACTGTGTTTACTGTTAAGGGTTTTGCAAAGTATTCTTGAGTCTTGAATGTTTATATTCATGATGGAAGCACGTCGGTTTTTATTACAGATTTGGATTGAAGGTCACAGCCATTCAGTATTGGTTTCTGGCCTGGCCCTCTGCATGCAGATTTTTCTCCATATTCTCTAATTGTTTTAATAATGCTATGGACAGTAGATGATGAAATCCCTCAATTCCAAACTGTGCACTGAAAACATTTTTCTTAAACTGTTGGACTGTTTATTCAGTTTTTCACAAAGTGCCAAATTTCCTATTATACTCATGGTAGCAGCACCTGTTACATGTTAACCTCTTTACCTGCGTGTTGAAGTTGATGGAGTAAAAGATTAAATATATTGTTTGCATTTGCATTTTACCTGCTGTGCCAACTTTTTAGAGCAAGTCATATAGCAGTTCTTAGCAATATTTAACAATATGTAATCATAATATGATATTTTTCTATATCATGCAGCCTGCATGTGCATGATGCAGAAGGTAATGGCCAGACAGCGTGGGTAGTTGGCACTCAAATGAGCACTGCACATGTCCAAAAAACAACCCCCTGCCCACACACACACACACACACACACACACACACACACAAATAAATAAAGGACAATATCTCAACTTTGTGTTGTATTGTAGGCTAATAAGGCTGTAACTTTCACTGCTAGTGGGGATCTCCATAGACCCTTGATGCCATGAGCTCCAATGTGACTGCCTCACCTGTGCTACTGATACAATCCTGGACTCCAGTGGAGCTTTAGTTTACTTGATGAAGCTCATAAAATATGGAAGCTGTGGAGTGTCTGAACCAGTGCTTTTAGAAATGTAATAATATTCACACACGTTTGACTTTATTGCTGAGCTGAGAAACTTTTTCAGTGTCTTATCTTGAAATACTTCAGCCTTTTGATTTCACGTTGTGTGTGTCTGTGTGCACAATGTGTTTCATGTATCACTAACTTTCAGATTAGTAAACTTTTCACATCATCAGTGGAGCGCTCCTTAAGAAGCGACCCTATGAGCGCCAAGTGCCAGGTTTGTTTGCAAAACATTTCACATCTCTTTGAATCGTAGTTTGTTTGAAGTGACTGGAGGGTGATGGAGGGATAAAGAATGAATGTGAGCACATGACAGACACAGAGAGAGAGAGAGAGAGAGAGAGAGAGAGGGAGAGAGAGAGAGATAGTGAGTGGTTATCACTCCGTATGGGATTGCATTGTGGAAACAGCTGCTGCTGGCGGAACAGCATGTTCTTTCAGGCTGAGAGAGAAAGAAGGAGAGAGGGAGAGAAGGGGGGAGGGTGGAGGAGAGTTACGGAACAGTCTGGAAGAGTCCAGTCTGTGGCACAGCCAGACTCACCCCACTTCCTGTCTTCTGTGCTGAATGAGGCTCTGGTCAAGCTGCTGAGAGGACAGCACGGCTGCTGCAAAGGGCAGCTTTGATGAGCTAACTCTGGGACGTGTGTGTGTGTGTGTGTGTGTGTGTGTGTCTGTGTGTGTGTGTGTGTGTGTGTGTGTGTGTGTGTTGGTAAGCCATTTCTCACACTCCCCTCTTTACTCTTCAGTCTTTCCCGACACCGACGCAGCCTTAGAACTGATTCTTGGGTAAGAGGCACATCGATTGGCTCCAAAGAGCATCTGGCGCTAAACAAAGACAAATGAAGGATCTCAGTTCTCTCTCTCTCTCTCTCTCTCTCTCTCTCTCTCTCTCTCTCTCTCTCTCTCTCTCTCTCAGACACAGACATGCTAACCTCCCAAAAAGCTTTTCTTCTCCAAACACACCCGCAGGATACACACACATACTATACACTCAAAAAAATAGACAAAGCATTGAATCTGATTTGTTGCCATAAATCAGTTGTTATATAATTCAGAAATGGGTGTTTCCCAGTAGATCAGGAAGTCAGCAGCAGGAAAGCCAGAAGCGGCGGGTGATTAATGCCTTGGCTGCCGCTTGATCTCCCGGCACCGGCGTCCTCCACATGCACAGAAACAACGCGAGGGCGGTTTTTATTTGATCTAAAAACAGTGAGCTTACTGATGGTGCTGATACAAGGTCGCCACTGATGGACAAGCTGATGGATGGGGTTTTGATGGGGGAAGTGGGCAGGAAATCTCTCCCTACCCACCCGTAGCAGGTCAAAGCTCCACAGCCTGGTCCATATGATGATACAGAGGGCGCGGCATAGACAGCCATGACAGATCCCGTTCCGTGCATGCCAAAACCTGGCAGTTCTACAAAAGGGCAGTACTGATGCATGCAGTTGTGCTGTCTAGATTTTACAACAGACAAAGTGTCATAACATTTAATAAATAAATAAAAATATGAATTTTATATATACGCCTAATTGTCTAGTTGTTTTTATGAGTTACGCATATATGATTTAACACACTCCAGAACAATAACATGGGATTGCCCAACTGTTTTACAGCTGTTTACATTTGTCATGTTATATGCAGTTGATATACAGTATCAGCTGCTTGTGCTCCCATATCCTTCTCTGTTTTATGTTTAATGTTAGTCAAAAATATATATATTTAAAATGTACTGGCTAGTTTATGATTCCTTATTTAAATAACAAATTAAGTAAACAGATACTAAAAATGAATGTATCCATATCAGAATTTGTGCGCAAAACAATAACATGTAAGATACAAAGAATATAGAACACACAAGCCATATAACAAGTGCATAAGGCTCAAACTGTACCAAATGTAAGTGAATATAGGTAAATGTAGGTAAACATATGTATCCAACCTTTCTCCTAAAGATCTGCATTTCTGCTGAAATTGGCCTCCGCGAAATCAAACACACCTGACCCAGCTGATTAAGTGGACTAATGATCTGGACCAGACATGTGCATTCAGGGTTGGAAGTGAAATCTTCAGGAAAGTAGATCTCTAAAAACAGGGTTGGTCACCAATTTAGGACAATAAAATTTTGCACATTATCAGGAGATCATGAGTGCGATCCCCAGTGATACTATAGCCTCGCTCTCTTTGGGTGGGGAGGGCGACCCTCCTCCTCCCCCTCATCATTTAGTTTGATGCTAGCCAGCATAGGCGTCTGTTAGCTGACGTAACAGACCTGGTGGTTGGCGCTTTCCTCAGAGTGTGAGCAGCTGTCCTATGACACTGCATTAGTGGCAGTTCCAAAAGATGCAATGTACTTCACAGGACTCGACGGAACCTTGCGTTAGCCTTCAGCCTCCTAGCACTGGTGGTTGTGTGATTGGGGGAGTCCTAGCTGAGGGGTGGAATTGAATATGACTAAATTGGTTCTACGTTCAAAATATATGCCATTTCTGTCAGAATATCCTATATATATGGTGTCATTATGCAGCAATACACAGTACTATTCAGTAGTTTTCTGTATACCATATTAACCCACATCTGGTGTGATGAATTGTATTATTCTGCTCATAGTACTAGTATATTTACAAAGCAGTGTTATTACTGCCATCCATCTCATTCTTACTGCCAGTCACCTGTACTGTTTGGTACCATTTCTTCCTTTCTTGTTACTTGTGAAATATTCTTCTTCTTCGTGTGCAATACATCCCTCCTCTGTTGTGCTCCTTGTACTTCTATTTCTATTTATATTTGCATGCTGCTGTAGATTAAGGATGTCATTGTATTTCTGATTGCCCTGTATTTTCAATACAGATGACAATAAACCAAATTTTGAGAAAAAATAGTAAGTGGAAGTTTCTAGAGATAGTGGAGCAGGGTAAGTAATGTAAGAATCATGCAGATTTCTGTGATGAATTAGAAAATGTGCATTTCCATTGTCAGTTTTAGCCACTTTTATATTGTTGGCAGGAACACCATAAGGGGGTGGAAGATTAGAACTCCTAAGATTTCCACGAGCCCTGAAGTGGCAGAGGCCTACAAAAATAATGCCTTTTTCTACATGTGACCGTGTGACTTTTAGGCTTTTTAAAAAATTCTTAACTGAAATGCTTCATTGAAAGAAAATATTGTAATACTCATTTTAGATAGTGTGCCAGTAGCAAGCGATTGTTTTTTTTTTTTTTTAACTCACCCCTTCAATGACCTCCCAGCCCCACTTCATAAACATTCCCTGGCTTAACCTGGTTGCAGTGTGTATGAAGAACAAGTGTTTAGTTTAAGTCAAATGATGTTGCCAAAAAACATAAATCAGGCTTTTAAACATGTCAGGGGAAGATAACAGAACAGCAAAATCTAGAAATACAGTATGTCACCAAGTTATTTAATGAGGTAAACATTATATTGAAGCTGTTAATGGAAGGAAAACTTGTGCTATAGAAACGGTATTTGTCAAATGGAAATGAGGTGACAAAGCTGTTTTAATACACCCCTTGTTCTACTGTGTGAACACTTGGGGCCAGGAGCTCAAATTTAATGTTACTACATATGTGTTTGTACCTTTGTGATAACACTAATTTCCTGAATCTGCAGAATCTGCCATTTCAATTTTGTCTTTTCGCAACATTGTATGTGACTGGAGTTATGAGGCTATGAAGAGGGGTTAAAATACATGTCGTCCACTCTTACCGTGTGTAATTATTGAATTTGTGTGTTCGTCTACATTTTGTGTGAAACTGACCAATGGACACTCAGGAAGTCAATAAAAGAACTTACCCATCACCCTTCATTCTTCATTCAGTTGACATTGGTATATGTGAATTGGCATGCAAACAGTTGTTGCAGCAGTTTTGGAAAGTAGCAATGAAGATAACACAGCATTTTGATATGAAACCTATGAGTGTTGTGATGTGAAAGTGCTTTAAAGGCAAATTTAAGAAGATATGCAAAAATTGAGAAAATGCCCTTAGACTCCTAGACCCATTTTACATTTCAGTGTTCATACCATGTTCTTGACCACCAAAATGTAAAAGTTTAACTTAAATGTGTATCTATCTGTCTTATACAAATCAAAAGCAGTTCAAAAAACAAATGTGCTTTAACAATCAAGAAGTAATTCTCAAAGACATTTCAAAATTTTTGCAAGTCATATCCATTATCTTAATTTGTGGTGATGCTGCTTGTATTCATAGTCACAGTTTTCTGCATGCAAAGTAAGAGTTGTGATAATGGCACTATAGCACAATTAAAAGTAGGGTTATAAAATCTTTGGCTTGTTTTAATGTAATGACAAGTTGCACTAAGGGAGCCCATATCTATATCTTTTCAGGGTGCCTAAAATTCCTACCATCACCCTTGATTGTTGCTGTCATAACAAAACCTGAATTACAGTTTAAAACACATTCCCAAATTTACTATATGATAGTTTTGCGGACTATTTCTGTTATAAATACACATTAAACATCGTTATAAATGCACAAACACGTACATCCACAAGCATTAGGCTCATAGTCTTTTCTGTTGTTCTCCTTAACTGCAAACGTTACTGCAGGGGCACTAGTGGTCTTCTGGCACCAGGGCTCACATGAGCTCAATCCAACACTGGCTTAGTGTTAGCCCCCTCTTGGCTAATGGGCCTTCCAGCAGGAGTTTGGGTAACTCTTCTGGCTTCAAACAATGCATGAGCTCACTGCAATTCTGGATGTCTGTTGAACTCCTACTGCGCTGCTACATAGGAACTGATAGGAGTGTGTTTATAGTGGAAGGGAAGTTGAATAAGACTATCATTCTGGCCCTTTGATCAACATTACATCAGTTCTGTAATGCGCCCAAAGCAAGAACTGCACAATGGAGTAGGTAGGAGTTACTGTAATAGAAACTGACTATGACTTCTGAAATGTTTCGGGGCCTGGTCCTGTTAGGATGGTGTTTTTATGTTTCGTGAATGTACGCTTGGAGATTTCTCATGAGACTTATTCTTGTGTTTTAGTCTAACAGTCTGTTGGCTAAATTTAGCAGCCTGCCACAGTGTATATTACTTCATAAAAGGTTAGAGATTCAATCTTGAAGAATTCAGAGACTGATCTTTTATTATTTTAACGTCCCAGGGAACACAGTGTATTAAAAATGTTTGTATGGTGGTACAATGGAGTGATTCAGTTAGGTATGAATGACAAAGAAAATAGATATAGAATAAATCACAGGTTAGACCCATCTCAGAATTGACCAAAAGTATTCATGATATATGTGTACCTTTGTCAGCTTTCTATGCCCAAATATTTACACTTAGTTGGTAGATTTTGTGGTTCACCCATCATACACTCTGGCTTACCCATCATTAGCTGTTTAAAGTCAGCTAGCAGGCTGATACTATCACTGAAATGCTGATGTTCAAAGCAAAACTAGAGCACTGCAGGTACGAAAACCAGATTCAGCATGAATGCTGCATAGACTGGTAAGAGGGAATGATTGTAATTTAGCTATAACTGTGTTAGTTGTTATTCATTATTCTTTATTATAATTTAGACCAACAGTTAAATCTGCCTTTGTGGATACATTGATGACATAGCAGTAGATATAGGTATGTTAGAATTTAGAAATTAGTGGAATTATCAAATGAGTCCACTAAGAACACCATTTAACCATTTTACTTTTGCCACCACTCACAAAAACTTCATGTTCAACAGGACTGCCAATACTCCAACAATTTTATATAATTGTAATATTAATATAATGTAAGTTTAATAATTTAACACTGTAAAATATTTCTGCATTTATACTATTACCACTACTGCTATAAGTAGTATTACTACTATAGCTACATCTATATCTATATCTATCTATCTATCTATCTATCTATCTATATATATATATATATATATATATACACACACACACACACATGTATATGTATATATGTGTGTGTATATAAACTATACGTCCTGACAGTAGGGTCTAACCTGTAGATCATGTAGTTAAAACTTGTAATTAAAATAAATATGAGACATTGGTCTTCTCTCATTCTTTAAACTGGCATCCAGTGGAAATAACCACATGTGGCCACCAGCTAATCTGAGTTTGAGACCCCTGCTGGTTTTGTCAAAGGTGTGCATAAAAGATAAATCACATCAGCCTTGTGATTGGTGGATGTTCTGCTCATGTAAGCACTGCCTAAGAATAATGCCACCCATTGTACACACAAAGGGAAAATTTTGGTGAGATACACTGACGACTTATTAGTCCCACAATGGGAAAATGTCAACCTCTGCATTTAACCCATCCGTGAAGTGAAACACTACATACACGCTAGGTGGCAGTGAGCACGCTTGCCCGGAGCGGTGGGCAGCCCTATCCACAGCACCCAGGGAGCAGTTGGGGGTTAGGTGCATTGCTCAAGGACACTTCAGTCATGTACTGTCAGCTCTGGGGATCGAACTGGCGACCTTCTGGTCACAGAAGCTGGTTCCCTAACCTACAGCCCATGACTGCCCCAGTAGTTAAGATTGAAACTCTAAAGGTGTCATTTCAGAAATAACTAACTAGAAATAATGACAGAAATGTCTCTGGGCTTATTCACTTTACTTACCTTATGCATTATTAAAGTCAGCAGTTACAGGGAATGTCCAGCCAAATGAGATCATCTAGATTAGATAAAATGATCTAGATTAGATAATCTTACTGCTCTCCTTTTTCTCAGCACAAAAGCAGTCACTAATCTATATGTCTATTTTTATCTGGGCTGTAAGTGTAAATATTTTAGTACTGTCTTTTTGATTGGTGTGTGTGTGTGTGTGTGTGTGTGTGTGTGTGTGTGTGTGTGTGTGTGTGTGTGAGAGAGAGAGAGAGATGTGCTTGGTGACAGAGTTCAATAGCAGCAGTGTGATCCTTCACTGCCTCTCAGCACGTCCTTCATATCCTTTATCATTTTCTATTGCCTCTAAATCTGAGGTCATGACAGATAAGCCTCAGAGCAGTGTGCGTGTACGTGTGTGTGCTGAAAAAGTCTCTATCAGGGTCACAATAACTGAGAAATATCAGAGCACTCATGTTGAGAGTTAGTGGAAGCATTAGAGGAAGTAAGTGTGTGCGTGTATGTGTGAAAGAAAGAGTAAGTGATGAAAAAGGAGTTCATTTCTCACAGACTCAATAACGTAGCCTTTTGTCCAATCGAGACTGAGAGGAGCAGTACCCTGCGTAATGAAGATGAAAGGAGAAGATCCAATACAAGAATATTTGTAACATTTCCAATAAGAGCAGACATGCTACACCATCATCTCTTGTATTGACCCATTAAAAAATTGCCTGGGAAACAATGCTGAACTTAAAGTGGATGTTTTGGTGTTTGGGTTTTTTTCTGCTGTGGTGATTGCCAGCACATGCACTCTGTGACTTGACGTTATTTTGCGGGACAGCATGATTGCTCCTAGTCCGCTCTCCTGATTGCACAGTGTAGAGGAGATTTACAGGCGGAAGCAGAAGCCATTGATCAAAGTTTAAGGACAGCGGCAGCCCGAGTGTCTTAACAGAGAGAGAGGCCTTCAGCACATCACAGCACAAATCAACAGCTGTAACCTTTCGTTCTCATCTCTCTTTCTTCCCTTCACTCACTCTCTTTCTCTCTTGCTCTCGTTCTCTCCTGCTGTTCCCATTTCTCTTTCTCTTTCTCTTTGTCTCTCTGTCTCCCATCTGTCTCTCTATCTCTATCTTCTCTTGCTGTTTCCATCTTTTTTCTCTCTCCCTCTCCCTTGTCCTCTCTCCTGTCCTCTCCCCCTCTGTTTACATGTCTCTCCCACCCCCTCTATATCTCGATCTCTCCCTCTTTCTCACATTTTCTCTTCTTTTGTCTCTTTCTCAACTCTTTCTGTTGCCTTCTTTTCCTCTTCTCTCTCTCTTTCATTTTATCTGCGCTTTATTGCTCTCCTTCCTTCCTCTCATTCTTTCTCTTCCCCCTCTCACTAATACTCTTCTCTCTCTCCCTCTATCTCTTTCTTCAGCTGCTCTCTCTCCCCCTCTCTTTCACTTTCTCTTTCTCCCATCTTCCTTTCTTCCTTTCCCATTTCTCTCTCTTCTTCTTCCCTCACTTAGCTCTCACTTTCTCTTTCTCTCTCAGCTGTCTTTTTCTTGCTTTCTTTTGCTCTTCTCCATCTCTCTTTCATTTCATTTATGCTTTATTGCTCTTCTTCCTCCCTCTCATTCTTTCTCTTTCTCCTCATCACCCTCTATCTCTAATGCTCTTCTCTCTCCCTCTATCTCTCACTCTCTTTCCCCTTTCTCTCTTCTTCTGCTCTTTCTTTATTTCTTTTCTCTTTCTCATTCCTCTCTCTCTCTCTTTTTTCCTCTCCCTCCCTTCCTATCATCATCCCCTCTTTTTGACCCTGTCTTCCTCCCATGAAATAGATCTCAATTGCAGCATGCGTCTGTGTGTGTGCGTGCATGCATGTCCAAGTACACACACACACACACACACACACACACACATACTTGCATGAGGTCATGTGTGTCAATCTGGGGAAGAATGCATTAACATTTATGACTTGTGATGGTGGCCTTGATAGTGAGACAGGGTTGACACACACACTGACACACACCCGTCCCTGCTGGCCCATTGGCGCTCTGTGCTGTCACACACACTGCCCATTAGCATGCGGGCTAACCGCTCCTCTGCATCCATTAGAATAAATGTGTGTTAATGGCTCAGCTTCAGCTGTCTATCACTGATTAGAATGAATATGGCTGGAATAAGGCCGGAGCAGATGAGCCCTCACGCTTCTGCTCTGACCTGACAACCTCACCACCCACCCACACAACACCAGCTGAAAGAGTGCTGACCTCTACCATCACATCTCAGCGTGTTCGCTGTGTGTGTGTTTGTGTGCGTGTGAGAAGAAAAGTGAGGAGGACTGAGCGATAATTCATTTATGAAGTGTGGGGTGAGAACAAACAAATATATCATGTACATATCAGGCATTTTTGTGCTCAGGAAGGCCTGCTGTGCGTCTGTGTGTATGTCCTAAAATTACTGTTTATAATTATAATTTGCAAAGCAGGTTTTTAACTTAGTTTTTTTTTAGTGATTTGAGGCAATTGTTTTATAAAATAAATCAATTTTGTTTCTTATTTATTAATTATATTAGTGGAATTCACTATGGTAAATTTGATCCCCTGCTGGCCCCCATGAAAATGCAAGATATTATTCTGTTCTGGCTCCTACGAAATGAAAGTATTGCGTAAAACTTTAATTAGAAGTTTACCTACACAGGGACTGCATGCATATATAGGCACTTTGTATATTGTATTTGTAAATCAGTACTTGAGTATAGAATACTTGAGTATGAACTGCTCATTCCATTAGTTGTAAGATAACATATGTTTTATGAAGTAAACAGCATTGTATTGGTGTATGGGGCCTTAAACTGAAGTAAGGGGCATTTGTTACACTGGTATGAATAGTGCCTGTCAGCCTATTCACTCATTACAGGGTCCCACAAATTATGTAAGAGATAGCCACGTTCTGCATTAACATGTGTTCATATACATGCCCAAGAAATGAAACAGCTTCTGTGGAGTCCAATCTAGTACAGACAATGTAGGCGTGATCACACATTTCTCATAGGCACACATTGTTTTAAAACAAGACAATGATTATCTCTGATTACAGTCTCTGTCAAGACTAATGCACAATGGAAAGCAATGGGTTGACAATGATTATTGATTAAATATTGAATTTAGAATGTTGATTAGCTGGGCACACTGGGCAGTGTGGGTACACATCTCTCAGTAAATAATAACCATCAAGTATTCACCAAAGCCATAGTATAAATAGTATTTTACATTTGAAAATGTATAACAGGAAATCTGGGGGTAGCCAGTTTGAATGGGCCTGACACAGCTGACAAAATTAATAATAGTATCATCCATAATTTTTCAGGTGCTATGCTTAAGTTTGTCAGTAGAGGAGTAAATATTGGTCAATAAATATTGTTTGTTTGTTTATACCGGATTCTTTTCAGGTCTGCTTATTCTTACAGCAACAGACGGAGCAGCGTTTTAATGGAGGAAGGATTGTGGTGGGAGTACTGACATGTCAGGTGTGACTGTGTGGCAGTTGCAAATAGTTTACATGGCTCACAGGTCATTTTGCCTAGGGCCCCAGACTCTGGCTATGAAACATCAATACCAAGTAATGGAGTTCGAAGGATGGAGGCCTATTTAAAAGGCCCAGATGTTCTATATGTTTCTGCTTGAGTTAACTTTTAGTACTTTTACTTTTGAAATGTTTAAAGCATCAAATGTAAATGCAAGTTTGTCCATTTTCATTGTAGACTAGTCTACAGTTTTCCTTGTGATTTTTTTTTTGTGACATGCATGTGTTATGAAGTACCTAGGTAGCCTTTAAATAAGGTGTTACTAGTATTGTTTTATGTTGTTAGCATGTTCAAAACTATAAATAGAATATATTGTAATATAGGTGGGGGCTACTTCTGTCCACTAGGTGGTGATGTGTGCCTTTTAGTCACTAGATGAGGAAGGAGAAGAAATCTAGCTATTCACTAACAGTAGCACAAGCCAGTTCAGGAAATTGCAGAGGGTAAACAAGGCCATGAGTTTGAGTCAGACGCCTCCAAATTAAACGATATTATGGCAAGAGAAGGTCACACATTCCCTGCAGTGAGGATTGGGAGTAAACAGAATATGCCTTTTGTTTTCTTCAGGGTTCAAAATACTACTCAGGCTTAAAATTGGGCATTAGGAAATACATAGAATAATGAGCACTACATTTTAATATAGAATGTGTAATATATTAGGATCATTGTTTTGCCAATATCTCCCAGCCCAAGACTGTTTGCATGACTGCTTACTCATAAATGTGTTCATGTGTGCTTGCACGTTCATGTTGTTGAGTGTGGGTGTTTTTGTATTGTGTGTGGTGAGGGGGATTGGATTTGCATGTGTTGTCCTTGGTCAGGGGGCCGGGTGCGATGGTAATGAGGCTGAATTCATTGGGCTCTGTGGTGATCTGAGCCCATTTAGCTGTGGTGCTGTGCGCTTTTCGCTGACTCGCCTAACTTTCGCCCTCTCCAAACAACTTCTAAATAACCTTGTGCTGCCAAGCTGATACGAGTCCTGCTGAGAGGGAGAGAGAGAGAGAAAGACAAAGACAGAGAGTGAAACTCCTGCCAGCCAATGACTGTATCTCTCTATCTACACACACATACCAATGCATGCTGCCGCTTTGTTGCTGTAAGAGACACAGGTTCCACTTTTAAATGAGCAGAAGAGTGACTGTGGTAAATTGAAAACTATGCTTTTGAGTTTCCACTGTGGCACGCATAATGGGGCTCCTCTAGTGGGGAAAGGAAGAAAAAAAGGAAACAAGATTATTCGCTCTGATTTTAGCCTCCATGCCCTCGTGGATTGAGCAGTTTGACTTCTCGTGCTCATGCTGATAGCCCTGGTACAAGCAGAGGTTGAAGGATTTTGTTTTGACAAATTAAGACACATTGTGTTGGGGCAAAGAAACAGAAATTCATATCAGGACTGCTGTTCTCTCACAGGACCTGGTGAAATGACTACCATTTACATAAGTCAGAAAATTCTATGATACCATGACTCGTGTAGTGTGCAAAATAGGTCAAGCTCTTGCTCTACATTATTGCCAACTATGGTGAGGTGACTGGAGTGAGCATAAGCATGAACGGCAAGCCTGAACTGCTCCCAAGCATTGTGTAAGAGAAGAGCATTAGTCTACATTTGTGTTTTCTCACGATTGTTAATGTTTTTTTTTTAGACACATATATAGATATGTGTTGCGTGGATATATTGGGCAAAGAATGTTGGAGATGGAGCTGCCAGGTAGAAGGAGAAGAGGTAGACCTCAGAGAAGGTTTATGGATCTAGTGAAGGTGGACATGGAGATGGTTGGTGTGAAAGTACAGGAGGCAATGGATAGGGCAAGATGGAGGAAGATGATCCGCTGTGGCAACCCCTAAAGGGAGCAGCCGAAAGAAGAAGAAGAAGAAGATATAGATATGTGTTGCAGCTTCCAACCAATTAAAAATCCTTTATATAAGGAGACATTTTTGACAGTAGAGTAATGCACTGTATCACTGGAGGCAGATAGCAAGGAGACAAAGTTACCCCAAACAGGAAATTCAACCTAAGTGTGTTAGTGAATTGGAGAACTTGAGTGTTACTGTCAGTGAGTGGTATTTGGATGATCTCAGAGTGAGAGAGAACTGCAGGAAGTCCAGGAGCTGGAGTCATAGAAGCTTCCCTGAGGAAAAGAAAAAACAAAGGATCTTAAGGCAAAGACTAAAGATTTTTTTTTTTTTTAAATCAGAGTTTTCTGATGTAGTCGATGGGTTGTTTGTAATGCAACATAACCTGTCTATCTTGTTATGTTTTGTAGTTAAAATAAACAATCGAGAAAAGTTTTGAATTTGTATTAAGTGTTATTTGCATTAAATATATGTTTAGCTGGAGGAAAACAAAATCAAACCAAACATTCAAAAATAATTTTAGAAACAAAAACTAGGACTGATAGAGAAAATGCATATTAGGAAAAATCCATCTTGGTTTATTTTAACAAGTATATTTTCGAAGTTACAGTTTTAGAGACTCACCTTGTCAACTCTTACAGTCTCAGATAAGTGTGAGAACTTTTTTTTAACCACTTCAAGGTTTGTTTTAATAACCTTTATTAACCTTTTGCCTAAGTAAGAAAATTTTCTTTCTTAAAACTTTGTGAATCCAGCCCCAGCTTTCTAAAGCACCATGATCAGAGCGAAATCAGATTTCACTTTCACTCTGCATCGCTCCCATGCTTGTGAGAAAACAGGGTGGTAGTTCAGAAGATACAGCCAGTGTCTTTTCAAAATGCTGTATGACCAAATCGGATGTCATTATGCAAAAAGAACAGTCACTGTTGTGGGTGAGTTTTTTTTGTTTTTTTTTTCTTTCATATTTTTAATAAAGTTTTGACATGTATGGCCTGAACTGAAGACCTAATTAAAGTTTGCCACTCGTTAGCATCTTGACCAATTATATACAAATATTTATGAAGGATATTCTAATTCTTCTCATTCTTCTGAAATGCTTTGCAGTTTCTTTGCCCCATCTTTCCAAGCCAAGGACTCTAAGGGATCACATGGGAGGGGAGTTGTGCAAAGATGGACACAATATCAAGACCCTCTCTCACTGTTCTTTTTTTTTTGATTGCCTTGCTACTGAGCAAGTAAGAACCATCTGTTTCCCAAGAGGTTAATCCTTTTGCTTTCCACAGAGAAATAACCATGGCAACAGGTTATCCTAGTGCCGAGCATGGCCCACTGCATAAAGCCATTGATCAGGCTGAAGTAGTGGCACGAATCACCCCTTCGCCCTTTAACCCACCAGGCCCTTTAACAAGACATGCACGTACACAGCAGCACCTCAATATACAGCACCCTGCACCTTGGCATTTTAAATGGAGAGCATGAAAAATAAGGTCATGAACGTGGCGCAGGAACAGGAGATGCCCCTGTGTTTGTGAAATGCCTGCATGTTGCACAAGACACAGTGGAGAAGTAGTACTCCTGTGGGATTTCACCTGGCTGGACTATTCAGAGCCAGCCCTGCTTCCCTGAAACACACGCTCTCATTGTTTTTCAAGTTTATTAGTCAAAAAATGTGTATACGCCTATTCAGGATTTCTTCTTAGGTTTACTACTTTCCACAGTATAGAATGACAGTGAAAATATACAAACTGTGGAATTGTGCACTGACCCAAAAATTGCAACACCTGGACAAAATTTGGTCATCCAGACATCACAAGGCTTATGTATCACTTCAGAGAATGTGTTTCCACTGTTTCAGGGTGCAATGACGATGGGCTTTACACCACTGTATACTGATCTTAAGATTGCATGTAGTTAAAAGTCATCTAGCTCTTTAGTAACTAAATCTCTGTGCAGAATGCATGGCTTTATATTTGATTCTATGCACTTGTTACCAGTGGGTGTGGCTGAAATAGCTAAACCCACTAATTAAAATGGGTGCCCACACAGTTTTGGCCATGAAGTGTATTTTAAATGTTGTGTTCTTCAGTGCAGACCATCTTTGCCTTGATGTCCACTCTTAGCATTGTTTTAAGCAGCTTTTTGTAGAAAACCTGCATATGGTGAGCACTGAAAACTGCTGGGTATTTTTCCTTGTTTACTTGTTTGGAAAATAAAATTTATATGTACTGTAAGCATCACAGTCACAATTTAATGTATTGGTCTAGCATAATAGCTTAATACTGTAGATCAGAAGGGCTTTATGAAAAGCTTTATGAAAAGCAAACATTTAGTCAGGGGAGCCCAAATGATTAGCTAGTATAGAGTTGGCACTTGTTCTTGTCCAGTGCCGATGTTGAACCACTAAGCTTTAACATATTTTTAAATGACTTTAGCACTTCGTCTAAAAGTAGATGTTAATGCTGAAACTACTTAAACACATCACATCACACAATGTGAGCGAGTGCTATTTCTAAGGATAGATTTGTTACAGGATTGGATCAGTTTCATTCTTTATTTCCCTCTGATTACCAATCCAGCATTATTTACTGAAATCAGCCCGATACCCATCATTACAGGTGTTCCATCTCCAGATTATTGATAAGTTGTTTGTGGACATGTATGATATGCAAGTAACTTAATGCTTGTCCTTTAAGCCACAAGTACAAGCCTTTGCTTTTCCAACCCTCCATAATCTACATGATAGTATTATTACCACACATGAGCTTTGAAATCATTAAAGTTTTGCTATTGTAAATTATATGTATTGTGGATTTTATTCAGCCCAAGTGTGACTAAAGTAAAGCTAACCTTGCATGTTTGAGATTCTTCAGCCAGCTGTGTAGCTTACGCACACATGCTCTGTATGTAGCCCAAGGGGTTTTGAGTCATCCTCTCTGGTTACCAATGGGCCGTCCCAGAATGCATTGCTCTCTCCACAACCCTCAGCCTCTCACCCTTGTAGTCCGATTTCTGAGCCTTAGCACTCCAGTCCAGGATGTGATGTTTATGTAAGTGTCCCCTTGCTGTGTGGGAAATCTTTTCTCATGAACTCTTCTTAGCTGACTGCGCCTCTCCAGAGCTTTTATTAAGTTTCTCTCCTTTAACTTTCAAGTCCGTCAGGATTGTCTGACCACACACCAGATGCCATTTTCTTGAAATACGTTCATAGCATTTCTTTCTTTCTCTCTCTCTCTCTCTCTCTCTCTCTCTCTCTCTCTCTCTCTCTCTCTCTCTCTCTCTGTCTTGCACACACACTCTCTCCATTCTGCAACCCCAAAAACTTTCATTTTTCATTTTTGCTCTCATATCTCAAAAAGTGCTTTTTCAGTGATAATCCACTAGGCTCGTTGGTTATTGCATTTATTTAATGAAAAATCCAGGCTCCCTGGAAGACAGAGCTGGGTTGCAGTGAGAGAGAGAGAGAGAGAGAGGGAGGGAGGGACGGAGGGAGGGAGGGAGGGAGGGAGGGAAAGGAGAATTGTGAGGTTTCTCGGAGTGTCCGTGATGGAGGCCAGTGTTATTAAGTGTGGCGATGGTGTGGAACTGAGGCTGTGTTCCTTTGGCCCTAGGCTTGTTATTAAAGCAGCTCAGGCTGAGGCGATTTCACCCAGATATCCCCCTCTTGCCCGCTCTCTCTCACTCTTTTTCTTCTCCCCCTCTTACTCTCCCTCTCTTTCTTCTCCGTCTTTCGTGCTCTCCCTCTCTCTCTCACCTTCTCTCGCTCTCTCTCTCTCTCTCTCTCTCTCTCTCTCTCTCTCTCTCTCTCTCTCACATTCCCTCAGCTTCAATCATCAGCTAGGCCTGAACTGACCTGCAACACTAGTTACAAACTATGTGGAAGCTCCACTAGTCTTTGTCAGAAAGAGAGGGATGCAGCTTTGGCTGAAACTCTCAGTCTGAGTTACCTCGACTGACCTTGTCAGATGTAAGTGCACGCAACTCTGTGAATGGCTGGCAGCGTTTACCACACTCGCTCTTGTGAGTATTCTCTAACAGTGCTGTTTTTGGGAGCGCTCGCTGAGAATCGTGTTTCATTTCGGCACTAGCCGGGCGTCCGCAGGAGCATCATATTGCTCTGAAAAGTCCGTAGAAAGAGAGAGAGACATCTTTGACTTGGTCTGTATCTCTGCCAAGATGCTGCATGATAATAATCTGTCCACATATGCTGAGGGAGGAAGCTCTGTTAGCTTGGCCTTCCTAAGGCCCCCTCGTTGTTCTCTCATCTCCTCTTTGCTCTCTCTCCCTCTCTCGTGCTACTCCATCATTCCATCTCTCCCGGTGTGATGCCCCCCCTCTCTTTCGCCGCTAATGAGTCCCTCTGGACAGGCATAAAAAGGGCCTCTCATCAGCCATCCCCGAGATGAGTACTGCTTCAAAGAGCCTCCCCAGACATTAGCATAACAAGGCTACCTGCAGACGCTGGCAGAGACAGAGACAGCTTCTCCTCTCTTACCTAGACAGCATGAATCATTTAGCGGCCCTGGCCTGCCCAAGTCTCGGCCCCTGGCCAGGTGTTTCACAGGGCCCCACCACCCCCTCGCTTGTGGCCTGTGTCTCCTCCTGGAATACCTCACAGTGCTGGCAAGCAAAGAACCTGCCGCCATTTACTCCCTCTTTCTTTACCTGAGATAAAAGACAAAAATAGAGCTCATACCATTTACTTTTGTCAAACTCTTTCAGGGCTTAAAAACATGTTCTATGTCTTCATTTTATTCCATATTCTAGTACATATTTGCTATATATCTTCCCCCACTGTTATGTGGTCATGTAGTTTTATGTTCCAAAAGAGCCATCATTTATCTTTACATGCCCACATTTAAAACCCTTTTCTGACCTCATTAAAATTAAATAGGCTGTGCCTTTAAGACTGATATATGTAAATTATCTTTGTTCTTTATTGGCTGCCCTGTACTGTAACTTGTTCAAAGAAACAGCCCATGCTGAAATGAATGGAACAAACTGTTAAGCTTGGACTGGCATCCTCATGGACACTGGAAAAAAATAAAACTTCAGCTATTCCTCATGGATGTCTGGATGCTTTGGCTGTGCAATGATGCATTTGCTTATCAATAGCCAGGAACAACAAAGTGTTTAATAGTTTCTCCCCCCCTTTATGACATTTAGTTGTTCTGTTACCAACTGTCTGGACACTTCTTATCACTTAGCAATGTAAATGTGCTGGCTATACCATTACAGGTTGAATAGGCAGGCATATGAAGATGTGTTCATGGTTATGACATCAAAAGCATGATAAATTTGAAATGGGCTGTTTTTGCAGCTTACAGTGTTTCCATAGTCTATCAGAGTGCATATTTAATAAAAATAAAAGAAAGCAAGGAAAATATGTTTTTAAGTGATATAGCACTAAAAACATTTACAAGGAAATTCAACCTCCACCTCTGCACGATTCATTGATTGAGATGACGACACAGTCATTCGAACTGATTTGATGTGAAATTGTTTAGTGTACTTTTTATTCCTTGTTGCACCATGTTGTTCCTGGAGGAATGTAATTTCACTCCACTGTGTACTTGTACATAGATGGAATGACAATAAAAGCCTCTTGACTTGACTTGACTTGACTAAAGACACTCACCAAATCTGGTTTCTTTACAGTGTTGGTGACAGGAATGAAGAGATGCCCTACAACACAAATATAGCTCTTATTTACTTTCTAAAACCACCAGTAAACCCGCACTGGGGTGGTACTCTCAAGGGTATGTTTCTGTACCTGTAGTCAGGGAACATAATTGTACCCTAATCCACTGAAATAATATTGTATTGGCACCAATATGTACATTTCCACTGGGAAAATGTATTAAAGGGGTAGAGGTGGACCATTTGAAGGCACATTTGCAATGTTTGATCCTCAATGAATGAAAAATGTACCTGCGCAGTAGTAGCGTTTTTATATGTATTGCTGGTAATAGTAAAGTAGTAATAAAATAAATAAATAAATAAAATAGAACTGTTTTGCCTTATAGAACGCTGCATGTATCGTTCCACCATTAGCAGTTTTTAAGCTTTATTTTGTGATAGTTCAGAATAAGAGCTGGAATAAAGCAGAGAGACACTGCTGGCTGACCTCAGAGATCAAAGTTTCAGTCTGAATCAATGTTACTCATAGTAGCAATACAGCCATTCAAAAGAGCTCTCTTGTTTACTTCTAGGAGATCTAGTTCTCCAGAATGTGAGAACTGTTCTTATCATTCCTTGCTTTCTGGTAAATCTGTGTTGGTGAATGGTTCCTCAGAGGATTCTGACCTCAGACTGAGCCAGAGACTGTTCTGTCGCTGCAAGAGGAGCGGAGGCTGCCAAGGCCTTACGTTATTTGCGAGGCAGGCTTGGAACTGAATGTCCAGCCAAACAGTGTCGCTATGTTGTTTCAGTCACGGGGAGGATAAGGAAAGTCCATAGAGAGAGGTCCTTCTGCCTGGGCCTGGTCCACACAGACGCTGCTGCCTCGGCTGCCTCTGCTTTCTCCAGCTGGTTGATGTGGCGTGGAAAAGCCCTGTCGCCCAGCACCCCCGTCTGCATTCCTGACCAATTACACCACACAGCTGACTCCCATTAGCCCTCATCACAGGCCTCAGGATGGCAAGGGTGCACACAGGGGGCTCTGTGTGTCTAAGTGTTTGTGCAGGCATGTTACGAAGGTAGTGATTTAGGTCAGTGCTGACAGGTTCACTAACTGTATGGCCACAGAGCAGTCATAACTGAACCTTTAAAGAAAGCGCTGCAGGTTTTTATTTATTTATTTTTTGACCTGTCCATTCTCTGCCCAAAAATATGTTCTTTGTAGTAACTGTTACAAAGTTGGAGAAACTTTATAGAACATTCACAAAAATCTAGTGAGAAACTAGATTTAGATCTAGTGATATGCTCAAATTAATGTTTCAAATGAAGTTTATTCCAAAATGCATTAAAAGCCTTTTTTATATTATAATATTTATTGATATATTTGAAACTATATTCTTTTCATAAAGCTCAAATCTGATCTGAAAAAAATCAATGTCAAATTTAGGCAAAAAATCTGATTTGTTTCACTCTGACTCTGTAAAGTAAATGTAACTTTTTTCCCCCTTCTTGTGAGTGAGCGGCCCATTGCGATCCTGATTAATCACAAATCAAAGATGAGCAGATTTTGGCAGGGCCTGTGGATCGTGATGTCATTCGTAGTCATTTTGCCACCACCTGAGAGCTCTGAGAATAAGCCTGCTTGACATCTGAGAGGAGCTCGGCACTCCACATGGCACCAGCTCCATGAGTGCTCCCACTGGTTGCTGCAGATTGTCACAAAAACCGTTCTGTGGCTTGAATATTCTCTTGGTTTGATGCTCTGTTCATTTTCTTGTCAACTGCACCGATGCATCCTATGAGAGCATCCTACGAGTGCTACAAAGTGATTGCTATTAGAACTCCCGGCTTTATTACAGACTTCAATCCAGCAACGATTTTACAATATGACAGCCATAAGTGATCTACCGAGGCATTTACGAAGAGCTGCGCTCACACACAAACACTAGTGTATGCACACAAACACTGCACATGTTCAGAAGAAGTTTGATTTGCGGATAATACCGGTGTTCATTGTTCACGTTTGTTCAGATCTGTCTGCGCATCAGGCTTGAAGAGATTGAAAAGCAGCATAATTCCAAAATATAATCCTTTTAGGAGCTTTGCTTTGCCTTCGAAAATCATTTCATTTTGATCTTGGGAACAAGCTTTGCTTTCTGTTGCAGTCTCTCCACAATATGTCAAATAAAAGGCCTCCTTGGGTGTCATTTTTAAAATGCTCCCTGCTCCGTTCGCTTAAGTCTCTCCCTGCTGCAGTCCCTCACCCAGAACTGTCACAATGATTTCTTCTCTCTCTCTCTCTCTCTCTCTCTCTCTCTCGCTTTTTTTCTCGGTTTTTAATCCACGGCGTTATCCATGAGTGTGGTTTAGTACTGGGTCATGCACAGCCATACATACGCTCAGTGGAAGCGCATGTTGTCGGTAATTAAGCGTAAAACAACCCCGCCTTATTTTGGCCGTGCTCTCTCTATGAAATTAACATTTTATATAGAGTGCACTTTGGTGTAAGCTGAGAATCAGACTGTGTGCCTTGAACAGAAATGGCTTTGAGAATGAAAGTCGCACCAGTTTTTCTGTTCTTTCTGGCGCTGTCTTCCTTTGTGTTTGTTGTTTTGAGTGTTTGCTTTTTTGTCATGTTGTGATTGATTCCAGCTCTTGTGGCAGCATGTGTCTGTTTCTTGCCTTAATTCACTGCCCTGTTTCTGATAGACAGCGCTGCTCTTGATGGGCTGCCACTGCTGCCCTGTGATGGATTACTCTGGACTAGCTGAATCTCTCTCCCTCATTTTCTCTATCTCTCTCTCTCTCTCTCTCTCTCTCTCTCTCTCTCTCTCTCTCTCTCTCTCTCTCTCTCTCTCTCTCTCTCTCAAATACGTACACACTGATGACAGTCATAACCATGTTTGCATGAACACATACAAATATGCACATACAGCACAAATGCATTTATTAGGCAATTTATAATCTCTCTGTGGGCTTTCCTTTATTTTTTTTTTTTTTTAGGATGCCTTTCCAAATACAATATAACATCCACATACTATATAACAGCAACACAATCATGATCATTAGCATTATACACCAAATTACATTTGTGCACACACACACACACACACACACACACACACACACACACACACTGCACACACCGAGTAGCATGTAAGCTCTCCTGTGCCAGTTGTGCCTCTTTAACAAGGTAATGCATCATAAATTCATCTGGCTCCCAGCAAACATGGCTGAAAGATGAGAGTGATGGATGGATGCCACAGAGAGAGAGAGAGAGAGAATGAGCATGAGCAAAGAGAGAGAGAGAGAGGAGAAGTGGATGACAGAGGGAGAGTTAAAAAGAGAGAGAGAGGGTGACAGACGGAGTGAGCGAGAGAAAGCGACAGAGAGAAAGATTGAGGAAGTGCGAGAGAGAGTGAGCAAGGATGGAGAGGGTAAGAGCTATTGAGAGGAAGGGAAGAGAGAATGAGCGAGAGAGGAAGAGGAAGAGAAAGATTGAAAGAGAAAGCAAGAGAGAGTGAGAGCTCGAGAGAGAAAAGCAGATGAAGCAAATGTGAGAGGGAGAAAGAAAAAGAGAATTAGAGAGAGAAAGAGACAGAGAACAAGTAAGAGAGGGAGAGAGAGACAGAAAGTAAAAGAAAAAAATAAAGAGTGAAAGAGCTAGAGAAAGATTGCGAGAGAAATCAAGAGAATGAGAGCTAGCGAGTGAGAGAGAGCTTGAGAGGAAGAGAGCAAAAGAGAGAGAGGGAGAGAGAGAATGGGACAGAGAGAATGAGTAAATGGAGGAGAGACAAACTAGAAGTGAGAAAAAGAGGGGGGTGTGAGAAAAGAAGATGAAGTGAGTGAGGGTGGAGGGAGTAAGAGCTAATGAGAGGGAGGGAAGAGAGAATGAAAGTGAAAGAGCAAGAGAAAGCAAGGGAGAAGAAAGAGAGAGAGAGAGAAGGAGACAGAGAGAATGAGTGAAAGAGAGGCAGAGAGACAGAAAGTAAGAGTGAGAAGGTGAGAAGGGAGAAAGAGTGACCGTGTGAAAGAGCAAGAGAAAGATGGAGGGAAAGCAAGAGTGAGTGAGAGCTAGAGAGAACAAGAGCAAAAGAGAATTAGAGATGGAGAAGACAGAACGAGTGAAAGAGAGGAGGAGAGACAAAAACTGGGAGTGGGAAAAAGAGGGGGGGGGGTGAGAAAAGAAGATGCGAGACAGAGAGAGAGAGAAAGTGTGATAGGGGGAAAGTGAGACATATAGAGTGAGGAAGTGAGACAGAGTAAGATGATAGAGAGAGATATACAGCATGTGCTCGAGCTCACAGCCAGGGAGTCGTACGCATGTTTTGTGGGTCATGGGCTGCTAATCTTTATGGTGACTGTTTGGCGAGAGGGCCACAGGGAGAGCTGGAGAGTGAAGGAGGCGTCAAAAGAGTGTAAACATACAGAGAAGGAAAAGAGGTAGAGATGCAGAGAGAAGGTGCGACAGATGAGAATGGAACTGTGCCTTCCAAATTTGGATTTAGCTGTGGTTGCAGGGAAACCACAGACAGTATCAGCACATTTACATTCTCACTTACAGTAACACCTCACTTGCCACATAAACACATACACAACACTTATACCTTACTAGGTTGCTGTGCAGGTGCACTGAAATAGTCTTCTTCTCTGTGTAACACGCAGAGCATTTCCACAAACACGCACACACACACACACTCACACCAATGAATCTGTTCTTTTATCTGCCCTTAAAGCAGATTCATGCCACTGATGTGGTGATTAGGTTTAAATGAGAGAACAGCTGTTGATGGCAACTCTGTTTAAAGTCGCAGGCGTTTACCAGGAATCAATAACATCAGTAAAATTCCATCTTTTTTCACATTCTTAAACATAGCGTAGAGAAACAGGCTGTTTCACAGCTGCATTAGTCATTTTAATTATTATATGCATTGTCAGAGCAACCCTAAGTCAGGTTTATTAAATACAGCAGAAGTAATCCATCACAGCAGTAATTCCTGTCCATGTTTAGATAGTATGCTACTGTAGTCACTCTACACATTTGTAGTTCAAGTCACCTTGAAAAATTGGCATGATTGAGGCCAGACTGGAACATTCGCAACAAATACAAAATACTAACTAACCTGCAAACCATAAACAGTATGTTTTAAAGTAAGCATAATTATGCCAGAGAATTATAGACTTATGACAGCGTAGTGCTTGTGCACTGAGTTCAGTATATAAAGTGTAGATAACTGGTGTGGTTGGCATGGATTGTGTGCAGTTAGCCAAGGAGCTAACTCAGCTGTTATAAGCTCATTAACTTGTCTAACACAAACAGTAAAATCACAAGAGTGAAAATAATAACGCAATCTCCTGGGTGACTCCGTATCATGCAGTCTCATTTTGGAGGTTTAGTGCTGCTATACAATGTCCTGCCATAGCAGGATCGCGATTATGATTAAAAACACATATTGTCAACCAATAATATGACATCATTAAAGATTAGCCTGAATTACTTTGACATGAAAGACTTAATTCATCAGGACTCCTACAGAGAATCTCCACTGGAACTGGGATTGGTGTGAATGCCCACAGCATCCAGTAAAAACATTCGGATTAGTTACAGGCTTCATTTACTAGTTGCAGCATTCTGCAAGATCAGTTTGCCGAGGCAGTTTCACACTAGTACTGGTGGTAGTGACATCATTCAGAAGGCAGGGGATGGAAAACAGAGCTGTCATTTATGCTTCCCATGTTGCACAGTGTGAGCATACTATGAAACGTTTCTTACTGCAGGTGCACTACATGACAACTTCATAGAGAGACAAAAGTATGCCGCTTAAATGCTGATTTGAATGGGTTTGTGTATCATATCGTTGCATATATTTTCTTGGTATATCATGAAAATAAATCTATATTAAATCTTTCTTCTTTCTGCATTATAGCCCTGCTGTAATTGTGATAACAAGCAATAAGATGTTTAATTTTATATACTGCTTTTCCTAAACCCAAGGACTCTGTATTTTAGTAACACTAAACAAAACAACCCACACACGTTTCCTAAGCTGGCAGGGGAAAGCTTCCCAGACCAGAACAGAATCATTTAGAAGCAGGGGAAGGTCCCTTAGCAGCAGGGGAAGGTCTGCTCAGGCTGGGAGGAATCATAGCCATAGTGTAGTGTCACTCTAGTGGTCAGCCCAGGCAGCCTTGTTGCTGCGTTGTAATAGCTCGAATGGCTGGCCAAGAAAGGCCTCACATCCTGGAAAGAGTTCGTAGCCATGAGAGGAAGGTCTCTCTCAGCCTCGTAGGCAGCCATATTGTGCCAGCGAACTTACACTGGAACAAATGCATGCCATCTTGACCAAAGCTAAACACACATTGATATGCAAGATATGGATAAAACATCATATTGCAGTTACGTTGTTAAATATTGCAGTTGTGATATACCTTGCAATACATTAAATCAGAGTGGTAATGCTTTGTGACGTTATTAAAGATCGGTCTTTATTATTTTGTCTAAAAGTATTTGTTAGATGATGTGTATGCCTCGATTTATCAGAACATCCAGAGAAATGTATCTAGAACATCTTAGAATGTTCATAGCACAAACACTCACAAAAAACATATTGCAGCTTTATGATGATTAACAAGCAGGTTCTTTTGCTCTTTGACTAGCAGCAATAGTGGAACCCTTTCTCACAGGTTCTTTATAGAAACGTAAACATGTACGCAGTGTTTGTGCAAAAGACACTGAAACATTCAAATGTTTTTTGACATTTGCTTTACTTTGAACCCTTGATGAACCCACATCGAGTGTATTAACATATTACTTTAACTTGTGTTTAATGCAGTGACACACAAAAAATGCTTCTTCAAGGGTAAAGAAATTGCTTATATACAGAACCATGACAACACAAAGAACCATTAGAATGCATAACATTATTAAAGGGTTCTTCTCTAAGATGGGAAGACTGTTGCATATGGTCACTGTCCAAAGAAAAAACATGTATCTCATCCCTTTTTTTTTTTTTTGCGATTTTTCACTATTGTACATCATTTGAGCACAGCAGCCATTCTTTACATTCTGTGTAAATTTCGTAATGAATGGATCAATAAAAATGCACCAAAATTGCTCAGAAAAAAATTCTTTCCATAGGCTTACATTAAAAATAAAGAGCGTTTTTACCCTCTCCTGTAAAATTACTATTTTGGAGATTCATGTTTTTCTTTGGATGGTGACAATGTGGTTCTTTAAATAAGCTTTTAAAAATGATTCCATACAACTTGAAAAAGGGTTCCACTATTGTCATAAGTCATAGAAGCTTTTTTTGGTACTCTATAAAACCCTTTTTGCTAAGAGATTGCATTAAAAAAAAAAAAAAAACAAACAAAAAAACCTTTGGACCCCAGTTATAGGGCAACACTGCTTCCACCCATGTCTAATCCCAGACACAAAAGCTTTGTATTTTTTCAATTCCATTACTCTTCACTAATTATGCCAATATCCTGACTTGTGAAAAAGGTCATGGTGGTTATGCTTTTAAAACCATCAAATCAGGAATGAGTGGCACAAAGATGTGCCTCATTAAATAAGACACCTCCAAACACCACCCAGTTAGAGCAGGAAGTGTTCACACTCTACTATAATGGGAGTTAATAGGTTGAATCAGCTCTTTTTCCCCCTCCTGATTGTGTCTGTAATGTTTGTATGGCTCTCTAGCTTTGCTTCCAAATCCTCCCTGTTGGCCTCCTCAGGCAGCGCTCCAACTAGAGCGCGCAGTCCCTCCCGGCTAATGGGCTCAGCATGGGCCTCTTGTGAGTGTTGTTAGTGCTGGTTGTAACCCAGGCACGATGAATGGAGCAGTGTGGGAGATAGCCGGGTGTGGTGAAGCTTTTTCCGTCCTCAGGGAGCAAGACAGTGTGAAACACAGCTCTGAACACAGCCCTGAACACAGCTCCTCACTCCAGGACCAGCCCTTGAGTCCCCCCCCCTCCCACACACACACTGTACAATATGAAGAACAGGGACAACTGTTGGGTGTGCTGGCAAATGTACAATCTACACTAATGTGAAATAATGGGTTTCTAAGTGGTCTCACTATTTAAGAACCCCTTGGCTACATTCACCTGAAAAAAACCTTCACTTGGATTAAGTCCTTACATCATCTGGAAAGTCTTTTTAGTTGTACAAATCTTCACACTCATACATTTCATTTACAAAAATGACTCTTTAAAAAAGATCTGCTGATTTTTTTTTTCATTTTGGAACCAAAATTGGTTCTTCTTTGATATTTCTGAAACCCACTACTGCAACCTTCTTTGCATTTCACAACATAATAATTGCGAGCAAAGCAATATGTCTACTTTTTATAAGATGAAAACCAGTACTAAGCACTGATGGGATGCTATGTGAGCTGCTTGGCTAAGTACTGCTCACATAGCATAGCACAGACTTTTTATTCTACAACTTAATGCATGCACACCTTTACTTATATAGCCTCTCTCTTAGCTCCTAATGACAATGTGATAATGGTGTTGAAGAATATGCGATCTGAAATAGAAAATTATCCCTGAAATAGAGGCCCAAAATGAATAGGTCTAAAGTGATCCTAGCCCCAGGTTGAGACCTGCTTTAGACCACATTTTATCCACCATGGAAGGATCTGACCTTTATTTCACCTCTGTGCAGGTTTTATAATGCAATTCCATTGGGGCAAAAGGGGGTTTAGAAGCCATTAAGCATTTATAACACAGTCTTTAATCATTCATAAACTATGAATAGATTTGGACAGCGAACCTTTTTCTTTGTAGCATTACAACTGCCTCAAGGACATGCAGCATCAGTGTAAGTAAGCCTGTTTACTAGAGGAAGCAGTGCTACAGAGAGTAGTTACTGCTTAATGAAGTTTAAAATAGGAGCAGTCAGGACAGTCAGGGTAAACAGAGGTCCAGCTAATGTCCAAGGTCTAATGACATTCACAGATGCTCACTGAAATATCCTCAAACACTCAGATGCAAGGACAGAACTAACTCTAATGTGCTGTGATGCCGGAGTCAGCTGTAATTTTTAAATATGCAATCACTTTGGCATTCTGTTTTATGTACTGTCAGGCTGTGTGGTAATGATGGCCTTAACATTTTTCTCTGCAGATTTCCTACTTTCATTATGTGCTGTGATGTGTATATTAACACTATTGCGGCAGCAACATTGCAGGAGAGAGGAAAGCATCCTCAGCTTTGAACAGAGGTTAATGGAAAACTTTTTTTAAAAATAATTATGGACATTTTCTATAAAAATAACAATAACCAACAGAGAAGGATATACAAGAGATTTTTGTCTATGTAAATCATTATTATTATTATTTATTATTACAAACAAAAAGAAAAAGAATTTGGTTACAGAGGTTGATGTTAAGAAAGGCCTTTCAAAATTAATATTTGAATTTGTACAGCATTATTTCAAAAGGATTCAAATAACATCCCTGCCTCAAAAAATAATAATAATAATAGATATATATAATATGTATTCTACAACCTACCCCATCCCAGACACATAAAGCCACTGCCAGCAGAAACCAGAGAGAAAATCTTTGGAAGAAATTTCTTCTAAAAATCAAGGCCCTAAGAAAGAACTTTCTTTTTGAAACCAACTTACACAGTTTTTACAAAAATTCTGACATTCATTGTTTTCTTATGTGGGATTTGTTGTTAGGTAAGAATAGAATCTACTTACAACCATGAGCACAAGAGTGTGAGCAATTCTGTAGTTTAAGAACACATTATAAATCTGAGATAGACTTTTTCTTAGGATCTTTCTCTAGAAGTAATTTAATGAATGAGGCCCATTGACAGTATTTAGCATCTTAGTATCTTACTTCTGCAGAGCTATATCAAACCCAGATCAGACATTTATAGTAGGTGACATGGGTTAAGACTTTGCTAATGCTTACCACCAGCTAACACTTCAAACCTAGTGGTATTGTAATTTATTTCATCTTATTTCTTTCAGCTCAGAAACAGTGAGTTGACTGAGCTGTTTTCACATCTAGTTCATTTTCTAAAGTCTGAACTAGAATTTGGGTTTTTGTGACATTTTATCTTTCATTTGATTCAGTTGGTTTCACTGCACCAGATTATACATGCAAGTTATTGATCAGAAGTCATGCAAGTGCTCTGTTACTCCCACATTTTGAGCCAAAAAATTCCTACTTGGGTAGAGAGACACTTAATGTTCATGTATATTACTGTCAAACCAAAAAACGAATGCATTGCTGAGCTTTTATTTTATTGCTCCTCTTCTGTTATTAGTAGCAACTCATGCTGCAAGAACAATTTGAGCATCTCGAAAGAATCAGATGTTAAAACAGACAGATTATGCAGACAGTACAGCACTGATGTGTTGCTATAAGACGTAAAAAATAACGTTGTGATGTTGATTTCTCATGCTTGGTACAGACCATCATAAAACGCATTCCCACCAGCAGCTACCTATACCAGGGTTCATTTGGAATCAAAGCAGGATTTTAGCCGATTTTTGCCAGATCACAGTTTATTTGTTAATGCACACCTGAGTTTGGGTCAAGTGTTAACATCTGTCAAAATGAACCAAACTAAAGAAAAAGTTTGATCGGTCTGTACAAAACAAGGTAGGTGTGAAAGCAGCTTAAGTGCTCTGAGCCTATTGGCAGAGAGTCTGATGTTTCTTACTGCAAAATGTGGTCAAGAACTGCACACTTTCTTAGGTAAAGTCTATTATATGACACAGTGAAAAATGGTTTGGTAAAATGACCAATCATAGCCTGCTGCTGTGGTGCAGCTTGTTGGGGAGGCAATTATGAAAATTTTACAGATATTTATCTTGCTTTAAAAGGTTTTCTTTTTATCAAAATGTCCCGTACAGACAGGTTCACTAATACTAACTAGCACTGATCTCTAAAAAGAAAACTTTCCTGTCCAGATGGTGGGATGCTGCACAGAAGTGCGTTTATAGTGAGGTGTGGATAGCCAATCAAAATGCAACTGACAAATCCTGATAGTTGTGTCCAGCTTTTTGTGCAAAATGTATCAGATGCTCCATTTCTGTGTGGGAGGAGCATCTGCGGCTGAAACTAGCCTCTACCAAACCTGATAAATCTACTATGTTTAAATTTTAATTCCATTAAATATAAAAGAATAAAGAGTAAAATAAACTCACTGTAATGTAATTTAGCTGTGCTTTGTAGTGTCTTCTACTGAGCGCTAGAAACTCTTTGACAGTGCTATGAGGAGCTTCTCTTCGACTTTGCATAAACAGATAAGGAACTCTGACTATGTTCTACACTGCCATTGGATGGAGTTCACTGTTCTTCAGTATGAGAATGAATAACAGTAGAGAGCAGCTAATATGAATATATACAGTCTTATGCAAAAGGTTGGGCACCCAGGTCAAATGATTTGCTTTGTTGATTTTCTAAGTAAAAATTAGTTAATACATACACACTTTACAGAGAACATGCATTTTAAGGCACAGTTATGGTTATAAATTTTAAAAATGTAACATCTGGCTTTCCTCCCACAATCCAAAGACATGCAGTCAGGCCAATTGGACATGCTAAATTGCCCCTAAGTGTGAGTGAGTGTGTATGTCTGTCTGCCCTGCGATGGACTGGCTACCTGTCCAGGGTGTATCCTGCCTTTCGCCCAATGACCGCTGGGAAAGGCTCCAGCACCCCCGGCGACCTTGAGTGAGAAGCAGCGTAGAAAATGTTTGTGTGTGTGTGTGTGTGTGTGTGTGTGTGTGTGTGTGTGTGTGTGTGTAATATCTGGCCTGTGCAAAACCTATGGCAGATTGTTATGGATTTTTATGTTGGAGCACTAAAATTAGTAGAAAGGTACTATATTTAAGGTTGTGTCCTGTGGAGGATGTGTTATCTTTTCACTTAGAAAAGCAACGCAGCATAATTTGACCAGGGGTGTTCAAACTTTTGCATACAGCTGTGGTATGTGTGAGAGAGAGTGTGTGGACATGCATGGGTCATAAGACAAAATCCAGGACTGTATTCCCAGAAGAACACACAGACACACACATACATACATACAGCGACGCAAGTGGGATTACTGCAGGGTCCTTTATGGCAGAGAAGGTTATTCATGCCAGAGAATCGAAGAACTTAAGAAACAATCACGCTCTCTTTCTTCCTGAGATTGAAGTCGTGGTTTGTGTTCCTGTGTGAAGCACATAATAGCTAAAGCTTAGAGAGCAGGAGGAAAAGGAACAGTCTATCTCCAGGCTATAATCATAACCTACATGTAGTTTGTTCACTGACAGTTTGAAAATAGTAATATAAGATAGCTATAAACCAAAGCATGATCATGCTAGAGCATTTGGGAGTAACATAAGAAGTTCTCTGATCTTCAGAAGCTCCCAACCACCCCCCTCCCCCAGACTAAGGCATAACTCAAGCCTTTTTCAAATCTTGTTCAGGGGCCTGGAGGGAAGAGGCGGTGTTTTCATTTCAAATTCATAAATCATTCATACTTCTGGCAAAGTCAGTTCTTTAGGAATTCTTTGCTCTTCTTTATATTGACATTCAGAATGTATTTCCCTTCCTCATAACTGGCATGATCCTCCAACCTGTCACTCTTCTCCAAGCCTAAGATTTGAATAGAGTGACAAATATATTAGATTCTTTTTTTCTGTAAGGCACCGGCTCAAATATAATTATCAGAGAGGTGTGGCGTATTACGGTGTGATAGAGAACGGGGGAGTGGGTGGAGGGAACAGTTGGCCTGTGAAGAGCGCTGTGCCATTTTACATGGCATTAAAAGCACTGCTGTTGCTCTTTTAATCACATTCACTTAATAAAGGAGTAATTGTCCCCTGCAGGGCTGGGATGTATATGAACCTTTAGCCGCAATACAGCACAATGTGCTATCTACAGACATGCACGTCAAACAGCGCTCTTAACTCCCAGTGGGAAGCCATCAGTCTCACTAACCCCTTCCATCCCTGCTCTCGCTCTGACTGTTGAGCTCCAGCTCTCCATTTCTCTCGCTAATCGGCGTATTTGTCTTGCTCCTGACCACGCCCAATTCACTCTCGCTCTTCCTCTATATACTGATCCCTCTTTGAGCTTTTTATGCCTGTGTCCTTCGTCTCACCAACCCATTTTATGATTTGTCCTGTTCCTTTTCTTTCTGCAGTTTGTTCTGTATGAACTTCAAAGAGGTGGACAGAGCCAAGGCCATAACTTCTTTTATGATTGAGGGGGACAGAAATAGGACAGTGCTAGCATGCATGCTAATTATGTTAGACGCAGGGAGCTAGCATTACATTAGCAGACCCTTCACAAAGTTATGATTCTTTAAATAGCAATTGGGAGATCGACATACCATTTCTTTATTATAGTCTAGTCGCTTGGAATGTAAAAGAATTGACACTGTGTTTCTGTTAGTCTAACAGTTTTTTTAAGAACATTAACTTTGACTGCAAGCATTTAGAACCTAATTCTAAATCTGTTTGGGTGGTGGATCATTCTCAGCACTGCAGTCACACTGACGTGGTGGTAGGGTGTTAGTGTATGTTGTGTTAGTACGAGTGGATCAGACACAGCAGTGTCGCTGGAGTTGCACCTATATAGTAAGTGGAGCTGATAAAACGGACAGTGAGCGTATAAACAAGGTGATAATTGTATGCCTTATGTGTATTTCACTATTATCAAATGATGTATATGCTTTGATTCAGCGCAAGCTGACCCTTATTAAAACCGTTTATTAACACAAATTTGTTCAGTATATAAGATGAAAATAATATCCAAATGCATGTAGAACTATTTTTTTCACATTTCTACTGGAAAAACAATGTAAACTTACACAACAAATCAATTTAAATGATCAGTCAACCACTTCGATAGATGGTGGGCTGGATAGACGGATAGACAGATAGATAGACAGCCTAACTAACCCTAACTTCATTGATCCCATGGGGAAACTACAGTGTTACAGTAGCAAGACATAAAATTGGACATAAATTTACATATATTAAGCAGAAATAGAAATAAAATCACTTACAAATGTTACTTTAAGCCTGTATTTTCTGTATGTCTGTGACCATTATTATCAGCACTGTCAATAGGCATGTTTAGTTCATGCTGTAATTGGTGATAATGTTGCTAATCTTGCTGTAAAGAAGCACATTCCTGACACTTCTCATGTGTCTCTGGCTTGATCACCGATCCTGGATAAATTGTTGTTTCACTTGAATTTTCTGTATTAATTGGCTTCTATCAGGTGATGACAACAACAAAAGAATGGCCACTGAACATTGATCTTTATACACTAATCTGATGGGTGGGTAATAGAGAGGACTTTGCAGATGTAGTGTAGATCCTGAGATGTCAGAGGGATATACAGCACACAATATCATATTGCACATTGTCAGAAACTTCTCTAGTTTAACATGAAATTTGAAGTTTAGACACAACGTTTCATAGCTGTGTTGTGGTGATTTTCAAAGATTAACAAAGATGAGAACTGCCACCTGAAGACACACACAGCTCCCTTCTAAAGCTGTTAATGTAACCCTCAGGCCAGAATCATACCTTGCAAAGTAGACAAATTTGATTTAACACATTGTTGCATTTTAAAGTATATCAAAGTGCAATTCATAATGCAATGAAAACACAAGCTGCATTCTGAGCATTTTAGCGAGGGTCACTATAGTGGCATAACCCTTGGATATGTCAGAAAATACGTTCTCTGTCCTTCCTCTGAGAGCAGTTCAGCAGTTGCACATCCCACGTTCTATTTAATCTTTTATTTTTTACCTATGCAACACAAAGAATATACCCCTCAGCTGTTAGTATGCTTATTATTGTTGAAGCCATTGGAACAATAGCAGATCTGTTTTACTGACACTACAGAACGGGGGAGAGCTGGGGGCTTTCATTGCTGTACCACAAACTCTCCCTCAGTTGCTGGAATGGACTACTTTTAGTGAGGGCCTCACAGTGAGACCGATAGGCTAGCTCAGTGGGGTATTTGGAGGATTGGCAGTCTGTTATCCCCTTGAGTGTTAGTCAAATAAGAATGCACTGTGTGTCTGGACAGTGGCACAGCATCATCATAATGTATGTTTCCATCTTAGTTGTTGCCATAAAGTGTCTTGACGATTCTGTTTCCTGCTTTGTTTAATTGTTAATTTTTTAGCCTCTATTTTGGTGAATGAGGTGGTGTTGGGCACAGTTGGGAAATGCATCTCTCCATTGCCCCATTACGTTACATGCCCCTAGATAGAGCACTCACTAGGTGTCCAAACACACATTTTGCTGGTCATTTTGTTTAATTCCCTTTCTCTTTCTCTTTCTCTTTCGTTCTCTCTCTCTCTCTCTCTCTGTCTCTCTCTCTCTCTCTCTCTCTCTCTCTCTCTCTCTCTCTCTCATACACTAGTTCCTAAAGTTCTCAGTGCTTGTATCCACACCTCCCTCTGTCCTCCATTAGCCAGACTAGCAGTCTCACTGTAAGAGGCCCTCGGTAAAGCAGTGTCTTCCAGTAGCTGAGGGAGAGTGTGTGGCATTGCGTGAAAGCCCCCAGCTCTCCCTCTTCTTTATTTCCACAGCTTTCACTTTCTACAGCTCACTCCTCTGTGGCCCTTTCATTCCGTGCTTCCAGCAGTTGGCCCAGAGCTTGGGCCCAAACCAGAGGGAATAACTAAAATAAAAAGAGATGCGTTTGAAATTTGTGAAATTATGCACACAAATTCAGCCATGAGAATGTGTAGGACACAGGCACGAAAGAGTGTTTTTATAAGGAGGTTTTGAAAAGGGACAATTTCTGTCCACTACCAGTCAAAGTTAGGGGACAGCTATTCAGAGAACACTGTAAGGGATGTATTGTGTTTAAGCCAGTAGGAAAGTTTAAATGTGTTTCATAGTTTTATACAGCATCCCTGGTTGGGTTCTGGGAAAACATTTATGGTACACACAGATTATACAGTATCAAACACCTTTTTGTATGGTTACTGTAATTTTATTGTATTATTGTATTACGATATTGTCATATCACATCATGAAGTATCATCGGCTTTATTGTAAGCAAGGCTCTAAAAGGCAGCTAAGGAACGTCTTCACCAAGATTTATTTTATTTTTTAGTTCTGTTGTTTAAATGTTAGAAGAGCTGAGCTGCATTAATCTTTGAACCAGAGCTATTTTATGCTAGTTGGCTATCTAATGGCGTAGTAGATTACCTAGCGCAACCTAGCTTAAAATAAAATGTGAAATATTCAAGTGCGTTAATGGAATTTGTTTTTGTTTGTTTGTTTGTTTGTTTTTTTTGTCATGCATGTCATTATATATCAGGCTTTAACTTTTCACAGTGAAAATGTCCTTTTTCTAATTATCTTTGCACTGCAATGATGATGCTAATTTCAGCTAGCTGTAGAATTCAGTTTAATTTGTAATGTTATGTTAGCACTGAGTGGTGTTAATTCCTGTTCCCTCATGGAATTTAATATTAAACAGCTTTAGCACAAATGCTGACTTTTGCAGATTAGAACATGCATGTGACACATGTTTACTTTGTATGTTGGTGGTTTTAAGCAAATTCTTTAGTAAATAAACTTGCAGCCTAACAATGAGTATTGTTAGAGGAGCCTACTTGCTTGTTAACTTTCAAAAGAATAGCGCTTTGTATTTTCAACTGCAATTAAAAATATAGTACAATATGTCATTACAAGCATTATAGAGCACTGTCAGTTACTACCTGATAACTCTACTGCTATTAAGTTACTGTAAATTTATGGAGTATTTTAAGGGATCAGTAAAGGGTTTTTCTTAATTTTATTAAGAAAACTATTTTCATCTTTTTTAAATAACAGTGAAGACATCAAAACTACTAATGAGCACATACGCATCGCATTCATGCAGCTTTGCACACTTGGCATCCTCTGAAGCAGTGAATAATGAGGATCCACTCAGGAAACAACAGTTGTTAGTGATGGGCATCTCCACAAAATACATTTTAAGATTTATAATCTGTAAAATAAAATAAATAAATATACTCATTTACGTAACTTTATTTCTATCTGTCTTAGAAGTCAATTTCATGCATTTGAGCTTAATACTTAAAATGTCTTTACAATATGAAAAACTTACAGCCAAACTTGAGTCTAAACTGGTACTGTATACCCCTACATGAAAAATATTATTTCTCAAAGTTTCTTTTAGCTCAAGTTATGATTCACATGAGAGCATTAGTTTTAGTTTTGGAGAACTAGCATCTGTGGTAGTATCAATGGCATCCACCATTGAAATAGCTCTATATGCAGTCCAGATTGACAGTCTTACAAATATATATGTTTATTTCTCCACAGCAACAGGAGCAGGACCCCACTAATCTGTACATCTCTAACCTGCCTGTGTCCATGGATGAGCAGGAGCTGGAGAATATGCTGAAACCTTTCGGCCATGTCATCTCCACACGGATACTGCGAGATGCCAGCGGCGTCAGCCGAGGAGTCGGCTTTGCCAGGTAGGAAAGAAAACACATGACATACACACCAATCACTCCAGTTCATCTCCAGCCCAAAAAAATCAGAAACCGCAAAAACATTTCATCCAGCTTGTAAAGTCCCTCTGAAATAAACATTGATTACAGGGAGCAGGTGGTTGATTAGGGTTGGAATAAGCTTTGTTTGGAGGTGGAACTACAGGAGCCGGGTGGGTGACTACTGCATTAGCTGCATTGTGCTTGCCAGCCTCAATACTGAATGGTGCAGAATGTCTTCAACAGAGGGGGAAGTGTATATGTGTCCATTTGTTTTCTGTCTGTCTATCTTTCTTTCTATTTGTCTTCTCATTGTCCTCACTGTGGCACGTGTGAGGCATGCTGGCTGGTGTTCAGGGTCACTGGCTGTGTAAGAGATCCCAGCAGAGACTCATGCTCCACCACTCACTGTGCGTGTGTGTGTGTGCGCGCGCCTCCTTGTGTGTTTGCGACCCAGCCAACCAATTAGCCATTCAGCCATGATTGGGTGAACAGAGCTGAATGGGGCCTCACAGAAGAGAGGATACACACTAGAGAGTAGAGCTAAATCAAGACTCCAGCCAGCAAGAGACAAACACTAAATACATCTCTCTCTCTCTCTCTCTCTCTCTCTCTCTCTCTCTCTCTCTCTCTCTCTCTCTCTCTCTCTCCCTCCCTCTCTCCTCACTTTCTCATATATAATTTCCCCTGTTCGATGCAAATTTAAGCCCAGCAGCTTTGCTTCTTTTTTGTCCATTACTGAATAAAGGTCAGGTTTGGAACCATTTCTAATCATTTGGATTCAGCATTCAAAGTAGCAACATTTATGCGAAGCTCACCACTGCTTATACAACTCTTCTTTTTTCATCTCTCTCACTCTCTCTCTCTCTCTCTCTCTCACACACACACAGGATGGAGTCCACTGAGAAATGTGATGTGGTGATTCAGCATTTCAACGGCAAGTTTCTCAAAACCCCGCCAGGAGTGCCAGGTACGACAGACAGCTGAACTCTGCTATGTGCCCCAACTGTACATTGCTGCATCGGTTAAAACAGTGCAGAGGTCTAGAGATCAAATCCCAGCTGTGCCATATGCCACCCGTGGCTTAGAGCCCTTAGGCAATGCGATTGACCACTGTCCCTGTAGAGAGGGGTTGGGGTTAATTCTCTCTCTCCAGCACTAGGATGATATATTGACTGTGTAAGGTGTTCACATAGCTGCTCAGAAAACAGACTTGCAAAAAGTTGAAACCAATTGACCTTCCCATGTTGCTTTGATAAATGTGTTCTTTCATGACAACTGATGCAAGCTCGGTGAAGCTCTGCAGGATGTTAAAATCCCTTTTGACTGAGCGAGGAATTGTTACACACAGCTCAGTCCAGATCCAATAACTTCCAGATTATTCGATATCAATATATATAAAGGTGTGTGTATATATATATATATATATATATATATATATATATATATATATATATATATATATATATATATATATATAATAAATATCAGAATAAAACCGTATGTCCATTTGTCATTTTTCAGTTTTTGAAAATGCCTATATATATATATAGTGTTTATATAAATGTGTATATAGTCCTGAGTTTTGTATTACCATATGCTAACACAATGTAAAGAACAACAGGCATTTTCAAAAACTGAAGAATGAGAAATGGAAATACAGTTTTATTCTGACAGCAGCGAGATATATATATATATACACTGCTCAAAAAAATAAAGGGAACACTTAAACAACACAATATAACTTGTAAGTAAATCATTCTGTGAAATCAAACTGTCCACTTAGGAAGCAACACTGACTGACAATCAATTTCACAGCTGTTGTGCAAATGGAATAAACAGGTGGAAATTATTGGCAATTAGCAAGACACACTCAATAAAGGAGTGGTTCTGCAGGTGGGGACCACAGACCACTTCTCAGTACCTTTCTGCTTTCTGGCTGATGTTTTGGTCACTTTTGAATGTTGGTGGTGCTTTCACACTCGTGGTAGCATGAGACGGACTCTACGACCCACACAAGTGGCTCAGGTAGTGCAGCTCATCCAGGATGGCACATCAATGCGAGCTGTGGCAAGAAGGTTTGCTGTGTCTGTCAGCGTAGAATAGAAGCTGTTTGTTTCTTTTTTGGGAATATAATAGAGTATAAGAGAATATTCAATACTTAACAACTTTGTCAAAACACAGAGTTATTTGTTTCAAATGACTTGTTGTTAGAACAGATTTGTGCAGTTTAGTAGCACGTGTTGTCTTTCCAGTTAGAACCACATTTTCTAGCTCCCTAATGTAGCATTTAAAACTGGAAACTCTACGTTATGCAGCACCTTTTAGCAAAACGTGCTATAGATCTTCATTAAGTTGAATGGAATTTTTTCCAATGTTTATAGAGTTCTACCTAGTATCGGTCGCTATGAAGGAGCACATGTGTGATTTATGGCTGCAGCTTGGATAGATCAACTACATAAAAAGCATACATACAGTCGGATGAAAACTGTGCCTCTGGTCAAATGACATGTTTTGCCTTTTTTCTGAGTGAAAACAATTTAACACATCCTCTGTTTTAACACATATTTATTGTTTATTTGCTGATTTTCAGATATTAGGGGAAAAATTTCCTGTACAAAAGTTATGGCCCATTTCATATTATGTGTTTTATTTTTTCTAATAGGCTAAACTCAACAAATAAATCATCATTAATGTAAACACATTTTATTCCATGTAATTTGGGAGCATTTGTGTTAGTCCATTCATCATGAAAATTTGTACACAATGTAAAGGGCAGCTGTTGAGCTCAAATGTTGAAAAAACAGCATGTTTTTTTAAACAAAAGAAAAATACCATATTTAAGCATGGATGTTTTAACATATTTTTACTTCAACCAAATGGGTCATTTTCCTTGGGGACACAAGTGTAATTGGGCCAAAAACTGTACGCTGACTTGGTCCTCAACCAGCATAGTGACCTAGTCACAGTTTTCTAATGTACTGAATGAACTTTGATTATAAGGTGTTAATATTGTTAGCCTGGTTTGAGTGTGAGAGAGCTTTCTGATGCCAGTGAATTGTCCTTAACTGTATAAACATAAACACTATGGACAATGTGTGTCACGCATTCCCACAAACACAAACCTATACACACACACACCTCTTTGATTTAGATTTCTCAGCCTTTATGGTCTGTTTTGCAGTGTTGGAGTTGTTTTTTTTCCAGTCTGTCATGGATCTTGCTTGCTTGAGAGAGTGGAAGTGGTTTGGGCAGGTTTTAGCTTTGCCTGCAGGGAGAGGAGGATGTAGAGAACAGAGAGGAAGATGTGTATACAGATCTGAAAGTATGTTTGTATTGGTTTATTTTTAAAGGGAAAAAGAAAGGAAAGTAAGGCAGTGTGAAAGCAAGTGACAGAACAGAGCAGAGAGAGAGAGTGAGCACAGGCTTTGGCTCTGGCAGTAGCTGTGTGTGATTTGCAGTGTGTAGTGTGACGCCCAGTGTCAGAGACAGAGGCAGGTGGATGATGGATGGCTTCATCTCCTCTCTCTCTCTCTCTCTCTCTCTCTCTCTCTCTCTCTCTCTCTCTCTCTCTCTCTCTCTCTCTCTCTCTCTAACAGACTCCCTGCCTGCACCCTCCTCCTGCCATCAACCTCCAATTTGCAGCCTTTACCCGTGTGTGTGTATGTGTGTGTGTGTGTTTGCTCATGTGTTTGAAGGAGGCGTTAGGTTATCATGCCCAATGACTTGTTGTCAGTTGACACAAACGCTTGTTGGCTACAAGAGGAATTAATATGAAAAAAAGTTTTTTCAATAAGCTCCTGAAATGAAAAGGTGCGTGTAGTAAGAGAGCAGCGAGGTATGATTTATAACCCTGCCCAAAAGTGCTGCCTTCCTAAAGTCAGGGATAAAAAGCCATCCTCCTCCAGCACTGTAATGGATTCAGCCTTGAAAATGAAACGCCGCATGTATTGATATCCAGGTTTAACGCTCAAAAATAGCACCTCATTGATTTTCCCTCTGCCTCTATGTAACAGAGAGACTGCTAGGCATCGAGTGGAACTGATGTGGCTGTGCTTCAGAAAATGATGATGGATCTGTTGTGTTTGTGTTCCGGCACTCTGTCAGAGCGTACCGTGGTGTGTGTAGTGTACACAAGTGAAGGTTCCTCTCAGAGACGCGTACTTTATTAAATTATGCCTGATAGAGATACTTTCCCTGCATGTTGAGCACCCGCATCTACTGCAGGATCTGGAGGTCATTGGATTAGGATAGACAGGTTTAAGACCCAGTATAGCACTCGACGTCTCTATACTCATTGCCTCTTGTTTGAGTGATGGGGTGTGTGTGGGTGAGTGGATGGATGGTTGTGTATGGCCATGTATTTAGGAATTTGTAGGGTCCACATGTGTGTGTGTGTGTGTGTGTATATGTGTATATATATATATACACACTATATTTCCAAAAATATTTAGTCATCTGCCTTCACATGCATATGAACTTGAGTGACATCCCATTCTTAGTCCACAGGGTTTAATATGATGTCGGCTCACCCTTTACAGCTATAACAGCTTCAACTCTTCTGGGAAGGCTTTCCACAAGGGTTAGGAGTGTGCTTATGGGAATTTTTGTCCAGAAGCACATTTGTGAGGTCAGACACTGATGTTGGACGAGAAGGCCTGGCTCGCAGTCTCCGCTCTAATTCATCCCAAAGGTGTTCTGTCGGGTAGAGGTCAGAATTCTGTGCAGGCCAATCAAGTTCTTCCATGCCAAACTCGCTCATCCGTGTCTTTATGGACCTTGCTTTTTGCACTGGTGCACAGTCATGGTGGAACAGGAAGGGAGCATCCCCAAACTGTTCCCAAAAAGTTGGGAGCACGAAATTGTTCAAAATATCTTGGTCTGCTGAAGCATGAAGAGCCCAACTCCTGAAGAACAACCCCACACCATAATCCCGCCTCCAGCAAACTTTAGACTTGGCATAATGCAGTCAGAGTACCATTCTCCTGGCAACCGCCAAACCCAGACTCATCCATCGGATTTCCAGATGGAGAAGCGTGATTAGTCACTCCAGATAACATGTCTCCACTGCTGTAGAGTTCAGTGGCGGCGCTTTAAACCACTTTCAATGCTTTGCATTGTGCTTGGTGATGTAAGGCTTGGATGCAGCTGCTCAGCCATGGAAACCCATTCCATGATGCTCTCTAAGCTGTTCTTGAGCCAATCTGAAGCCACATGAAGTTTGTAGGTCTGAAGCGATTGACTCTGTGCCTGTATGTATATATATATATATATATATATATATATATATATAGAGAGAGAGAGAGAGAGAGAGAGAGGGAAGATTATGCCCTGAAAAAAGAAGCTGTGCTGAAGGGCTGTGTTAGGTGTAAAACAGCTGATGGAAATAGCCTTAAAAAAACACAAAAGCTATGTTTAATGTTTGAAAAGGTGTTTGGGTGTTTGTTGTTTTTTTGGAAAATAAAACATTTTGGTTAGGGCTGGGCTTAAGGTTATGCTAAGAAAATTTACATATGTGTATATACAGTAGCAGATCCTGGATGGCCACTTTCCAGGGATGGCACCAGCACTCCTTGACTCTTGTGGTGTGAGACTGTGCACCTGCAGTCCTCTGTTAAAAGGCACTGCTGACTGATTGCTGACAACATTCTCCAAGAGCGCGTTCTGACACAGCGCAATTGCAAAGTTATGAAAAGCCAAGCAATGGCTACAGGCAATCAAACACTACCACCCACCACAACCATCACTTAAGAAAATAGGTAGGAGCTTTAGTTGTGTGTGTACAGCATATGAGGAAATATTGTTTGTTCACAGTGGGCTCAGGATTCATTATAAATAAAGTAAACACACGGTACAAAATAGGGGGTGTCTTGAGGTAGTCTGGGACACCCTGATTAACCTCTTGGACTCCTGAATGTCTCAAACTAAAAATTCTGGGAGGTACCTGAAAATAAACTTATTATGTTGTTATGCTCTCTATCAGAGAAAAATAGACACTCAAATACAAATTCAGGAAAGGGTCGTTGTTTAGCTGCTTCCACAATCGCCGAGTTTCTGTTGTAGCAGATTAGTTCTTTCAGTTGTTGCTTCATAGACTTGCGACTGCAACTATGAAACTTTGAACTGCTGAAAAGATTGAATTGTTGCTAATTTCTCACATAAGATTTCTCAGGTAGGCTCAGGTAGTGCAGCTCATCCAGGATGGCACATCAGTGCGAGCTGTGGCAAGAAGGTTTACTGTGTCTGTCAGCGTAGTGTCCAGAGGCTGGAGGCGCTACCAGGAGACAGGCCAGTACACCAGGAGACGTGGAGGAGGCCGTAGGAGGGCGACAACCCAGCAGCAGGACCGCTACCTCCGCCTTTGTGCAAGGAGGAACAGGAGGAGCACTGCCAGAGCCCTGAAAAATGACCTCCAGCAGGCCACAAATGTGCATGTGTCTGCACAAATGGTTAGACTCCATGAGGATGGTATGAGGGGCCGACGTCCACAGATGGGGGTTGTGCTCACAGCCCAACATCGTGCAGGACGCTTGGCATTTGCCAGAGAACACCAGGATTGGCAAATTCACCACTGGCGCCCTGTGCTCTTCACAGATGAAAGCAGGTTCACACTGAGCACATGTGACAGACGTGACAGAGTCTGGAGACGCCGTGGAGAGCGATCTGCCGCCTGCAACATCCTTCAGCATGACCGGTTTGGCAGTGGGTCAGTAAGGGTGTGGGGTGGCATTTCTTTGGAGGGCCGCACAGCCCTCCATGTGCTCCCCAGAGGTAGCCTGACTGCCATTAGGTACTGAGATGAGATCCTCAGACCCCTTGTGAGACCATATGCTGGTGCGGTTGGCCCTCGGTTCCTCCTAATGCAGGACAATGCTAGACCTCATGTGGCTGGAGTGTGTCAGCAGTTCCTGCAAGATGAAGGCATTGAAGCTATGGACTGGCCTGCCTGTTCCCCAGACCTGAATCCAATTGAGCACATCTGGGACATCATGTCTCGCTCCATCCACCAACGCCACGTTGCACCACCAACTGTCCAGGAGTTGGCGGATGCTTTAGTCCAGGTCTGGGAGGAGATCCCTCAGGAGACCATCCGCCACCACATCAGGAGCATGCCCAGGCATTGTAGGGAGGTCATACAGGCACGTGGAGGCCACACACAATACTGAGCCTCATTTTGACTTGTTTTAAGGACACTACATCAAAGTTGGATCAGCCTGTAGTGTGTTTTTCCACTTTAATTTTGTGTGTGACTCCAAATCCAGGCCTGCATTGGTTAATAAATTTGATTTCTATTGATTTTTGTGTGATTTTGTTGTCAGCACATTAAACTTTGTACAGAACAAAGTATTCAATGACAATATTTCATTCATTCAGATCTAGGATGTGTTATTTGAGTGTTCCCTTTATTTTTTTGAGCAGTGTACATTCATTAGGTACACTTTGCTAGTACAAGGTTGGACCCCCTTTTGCCTTCAGAACTACCTTAATTCTTTGTGGCATACTTTCAACAAGGTGTTGGAAACATTCCTCAGAGATTTTGGTTGGTTATCTGACTTACTGTTGCCTTTCTATCTTCTCGAACCCGTCTGCTCATTCTCCTCTGACCTCTCACATCAACAAGGCATTTTCGTCCACACAACTGCCGCTCACTGGATATTTTCTCTTTTTCTGACCATTCTCTGTAAACCCTAGAGATAGCTGTGCATGAAAATCCCAGTAGATCAGCAGTTTCTGAAACACTCTGACCAGCCTATCTGGCACTGACAACAATGCCACGTTCAAAGTCGCTTAAATCACCTTTCTTCCCCATTCTGATGCTCGGTTTGTTTTTCAGCAAGTTGTCTTGACCACCTCTACTAGGCTAAATGCATTGAGTTGCAGCCATGTGATTGGCTGATTAGCTATTTGTGTTAACAAGCAACTGAACAGGTGTACTTAATAAAGTGGCTGGTGTGTTTGTGTGTGTGTGTGTGTGTGTGTGTGTGTGTGTGTGTGTGTGTGTGTGTGTGTGTGTGTATGACTCAACATTCCCGCATCATGGTATAAAAATATAGCGTGCATATGTATGCACATAAATTGCCTTATACACACTAACTCTCCCTCTGTCTTCCTCTGTCTTCCTCTCTCTCTCTCTCTCTCTCTCTCTCTGTTGGTTTACTATCTCTAGCTTACGCAGGCTGTTCTAACAGGCCACAGTGGAGCTGTTGGGCTGCACACCTAGTCCTCATAATTACTCATGCACTTAGGCAACATGCTGATGCTGGGTGGAGATAATGATTACGACAGTGTAACACTGTGACCCCTCTCATGCACACACACATACACACACGCTCCTCTGGGTAGTGTTTGGGGAGGTCTAAGAATCTACGTTCTGCTGACACTTCAATAGAATCTCATTCAGATCCTGCATCCATGGGCTCTATGACTCTTTTGTGCACTGCAAATAAAGCTCCCCCGTCTCTCTCTTTCTCCTTTTCCCCACTTCTTTCCTCCCTGCTTTATCCTTTAAACACTTTCATTTCAATATATTTATAAGACGTGAAAACATAATGGTTTGTGGACAACATACTAATATAAAAGCTTAAGTTTGGTGCTGTATTCACATGGAAAAAAGTAGAATTGCTGTAAACAGGGTGATTGTGCTATCTGTATCCCTAAATGTTTTAAACCCACACAAATATTTGTCAATACATTGAACGGTGTGTTTTCGTCAAAGTTTGGGTTTTGTCATACATGACTCGGTTTGCTTGGACAACTACAAGCGCTCGGTGTCAAATTTCCCAGAAAATCAACATCTGGTTTATTCTACCACTGTGACTGATGGCGAAATTTGGGCAAATTCATTTCATGGAATGTTCCGCTGACTATTGCGGTACATTGCTGGTGCTGCTAGCAGTGGTTGCATTGTCTGTTGCTGCTCCATTGAAAAATATAGAATATTTAGTCATCCATCTACTGTCATATGTTAACGCAGTACAAAGATTGAGGAGGTCTGTCACTGGGTTTCATTTCACAGCATGCTCAGTGTAGGCAGAGCTGTGGTGAGGTCCTGCAGACTGAGATCAGCTTCCCTGAGTGTATGTGTGTAAAGTCAGAGGCGCTAATGAGTGCTGGACTCTGGCTGCTGACTGACGTCTGCTGTTTGGACAGTCTGTGTTTAAGACACACACTTCACACTTTGGAGAGGGGGAGGAGGAGGGGGGAAGGCGTTGTAGGGACGTGCTAATGAAGCAGTTTATTTTCCCTGGCCTTATTGCAAAGTGTAATGGGCCATGATACCCCCCATTCAGACTCGTTCCTGTTTCCTTCAACAGAGAAAACACCTGCACCCAATAAAGCAGGAACTGGCTGCATATGCATTTTTGCATGTTCTTTCCTTCTGCCCTCATTTCAAGAGAAGTCTAATTGTTCATTCACTCTCTAAACTAAGTCAAGCTTCAGAAGTAGAAGAGGGTCATAACATGTGGTTTGAATGGTTTTGAACTATTGACATGCAGCACGTGTGTGCATTGCCCAGGAGTTTATTTACCACTCCCAGTATGTTAAGAGGCATGGTGAGGAAGGCAAAATATAGTTTTGGTGCTTCAGCTTCTAGCACTCAGAGAGAGAGTGGGAGAGACAGGAGAGTCAGAAAGAGCTAAAGAGTGTGTGTGCATGTGTGGGGGGGGGGGGCGTTGTAGAGAGGTTTATGTGGATGCTAGGAGTGAGTGAGTAATGGCGTCTCTCCTCTGGCTGTGGTCGGGTCTGTTTCGGGGACCCTGTTGGTGAGTCAGATGGATGGCTTTTAAAAGACTCATAAAGGCACACATATTACGCCCATAACCTCAATCACTGGAAGGCCTTTAAGCCTGTTTGATTCTTCTGCGAACCCGTCATGTCAGAACACATGGTTCAAGCTTTACGATGTTTTTAAGAAGACTAGAAGAGGGGACAATTCTAAACATAGCACAAGTGCCCTTACTTAATACTGGCATCCCCTCCCACAAACATTACAATGCCTATCAATATTCACTCAAAACGCATAATGACACAGAGTACATGCAGTACCAGTCACAATTTTAAACGCAGCACATTTAGTATGCAGTAGTGTGCGAAAAATCAGAGTTAGTCACGATGGCCCTCAATTTTCAGGGTTTGGAAAGAAGCTGTAAACAGAGAAGTACACGGAATCCTCAGCAATTCATAAAAAGCCCCACAAATTTTCAGTATTTAGTGTGTTCTGTCTTTGCTTTGACAGCAGTCTCCATTCTTTTCAAAAGACTTGCTTTCGGTTTTTCAGAGATATCTACAGGGAGATTTTTCCACACCCCCAAAGTTCAGTCTTAGAAGTTGGTTGCATTTTGTGCTTCTCACAATCCAAATAATCCCAAACACATGAAGTGATGTTGAGATCTGGACTCTGGAGTGGTCAGTGCATTGTTCTAAGAAAACCAGCAGTGATTTGCAAATTTCCTTCTTTTTTCTATTTTTCTTTTCTCAGTAAGGGCTTCTTGATGGCTATACATCCTTTCAGACTCATAGTGTTGGGTTGTCATCTCACAGTGGAAGGATGGACAAAAACACTTGCAGATTGTTTCAGATCTGAAGCAACAGTGGAGCTGGATTTATCTGCTCTCTCTAAAACATGGCAGTTTTAAGTGCTGTTTATCTGAAGGTGATATTTTTGATGGTCTACTGAGTCTGGCACGGTTTTTCTTTAGATTTTTTTTAAATAAGCCACTTTTGGGAAATGTTTTCAATTCCTTATGCAGGTAAAGTAAGCTATATTTAACTTCCTCAGAAATATCTTCTGAAAAAAGCATAAATTGTACTTAATGGACATTTTGATAGGAAATAATGGTGTCTGACTTTTGCACACTACTATGTGTCTTTTTTGTAGTTATAGTTATGATGTAAAAGCTTCTTATGCTTGTAATGTGTGTGTGAGACAGTAGTAGAACAGACCCACAACAGACAAGTTTGCTCATAAATTCTTTAGTTTTCACCATTTAATGCTTTGTTGTGTATAAACTGAAGGGAGAACAGCCATGAAGGTCTTACTCTGAGAGTCTGAATTTTCATCCTGGAATGTAAAACAGAACGATCTGCCAAGGTCACTATGTCATATTACTAGAAACAAGTCTGTGAGGAAATATTGTTCAATCTAAACATTAATGTAAATGATGTAATATGGTGCAAAATATGCATTTGAAATGAACTGTTTTCATACAAGATAAAAACTGTTCATTTGTATTCTTTGCATTCAGTTCACACTCTCTTCATCAGATACACAACTAAAGAATGGCATACAGTATATTTGCTGTATGTTTTACTGTGGTGGTTGGTTTCATCTGTCAGTGTTACTCCTTCAGAAGACCCTGTCCAGTAGGTTGCATTTCTCCAATTATTTAGATTGGAACAAGCTTCAGTGCTGTACTGGTCTAGAAATTCAGCCGATCAAGACCACAGTCTATCTTTAAGAAAGCAGGTCCACCATCATTACGTCATTCTAATTACTATGTGTGCCTCGTTAGAAGTTAATTACTGGAATGTCTGTCCTCGTTAACTTGTTTGAGTGAATCAGATGTGTTGTGACAATAGAGTGAGTCTGAATAGAAAGCCAATATTTGTGACTGGATTAAGTCCATATGTGTTACTTTACCATTTTGACATCTTTTGGCATTATTCTGAATGTAGAAAAAATAAAAATGTAGAAGCCTTTCTGTGAGTGGGTCAAAACTTTGGATTGACACTGTACATACATGTACTGCACACATTTATACCCCTCTGAGCTGACCATTGGCAAAGGCTGGCTCTGATGTTATAATGTGCTGTGATTAACTTCATGTGTGCACACATTTACTTACACATGAAGTGCTTTGTGTATAGGGGCAGGTGTAGTGAACCAGGTGTGTTGTGTAAATCCTCAGATGGCCTAGAAAGACACAAATTTAAAGTTAAAAATGACCATAAAGCTTTTTGGCTCATGCTGCTAACACATGCTGGCATCCTGTTTGTTCATCCACAGACTAAACATGGATTTCTTTCTGTCTTGGCACTTATAGCCCTTTACACTAACAGTTAACCCTTCATGGCAGGTGGTAAAAGATGGCTATTTCTGCTGTGTAACCTTCATTTCACCCATAATCTCGCTTTCTCAGCACTGTTGCTGCATTTATTTGATATGCAAAAAACACCATCTAACAAAATCAAAAGTTTTTATTTTGTTTTGTTTTTGTTGTTGTTGTGAATTACCCTTTTGAACAAAAATTATGAATAGAAATACAAGTGATGCACCTTGTGTTTGTATTTTATGAAACAATAGTAAGCGCTTACTGAACTGAATTGATCTTTGAATGACTTCATACATTCACTTGGAGAAAATTATAGTACATCCAACAATAAAGGTGTAGGGTAGTGGTTAACACCTCTGCCTTCTACGCTGTAGACTAGGGTTCAATCCCCCACCTGGGTAAGCACCCTACACTATACCAATAAGAGTCCTTGGGCAAGATTCCTAACACTACCTTCGCCTACTTGTGTAAAAAAAAAAGATCAAATTGTAAGCCGCTCTGGATAAGAGCATCAGCCAAATGTCATAAATGTAAAGGAAGACTTGTGCATCTTCACTGTATATAATGATAGAAAACATGGTAGCACACACACAAAGTGATTCTACATGCTGACTTGGACATGTACATGCTGTAATTCCTCTGGCCACAAATTAAAACTGATTTAAATAAAGGGGCCATCACTAAATTCACGATTCAGTAAGGTTTAACAAATTCAGTGCAGTGTCAAATTCTGAAAAGGGGAAAACTTTACTGGTCTCCTCCAAGCCTCTCTGTTTTATTCTGTTCCATGAAATCCAATTTCAATAATGAGAACCATGCATCTTATATTTATCTCCATTTAAGAATCATCTTTCTGCTGAGATGCTTCTGGGACACCCAGGCCTTTGTAGTGTGTAATTAAATCTCGAGCCATTTCAGCACATAGAATATCAGAAAGTCAATCCAATCTTGGCTACTGAATCAAAAAATGTTCAAACGTAAAAATATGTTATATCGCCTAGTACAGTATGATGTATAGACTGTATGCCTAGAAGTTATCATTGTCACACGTGAAGACTGATCTTTCCTTTAGTTCTAACATTGTAAAATTACCCTTAAAACATGGAAAACCCAAAATGAAACTAAATCTATTCATAGAACGTAACACACAGTCACATGTGAAATTCTTAAAGGATTTGTACAATGGCTTTGCTGTTTTATTTATTTTCTCTGTTTTTATCCTTGGCAATAAAGTGATTGATTTAGCTGCGCTGTGACATAAACAGGCGGGCTTAGATTATCGCATTTATACCAGATAGAATTCTAATGTGAGAGAGAGAGGGAGAGAGAGTGAGAGAGTGAAAGAAAAATGATCCTTCAGTGAAAACTATCTGATCTGGAGTGCTCTAATAGCCGTGTGTGTGCGGGTGTGTCTGACCTGGGAGGAGATAGCAGCCAACAACACAGGGATTTAGCCTTTGAGAGGGGAGTCCATTAAGACATCCTAATGTGCTTTTCTTTATGAAGCTTTAATTGAAGCTGCTGGATGACTCATGCATGTCTAAATCAGACTGATTTGATTTCACATACACAAACACACCCACACACACATACGCACACATTTGTGTACACGCACACAAAAATACATGCACACGCATCCTCATCATCAGTGACCTGCAAAATTATGGGAGCTTTGCTTTTTACTGTTCTTTTTATCCCTTGTCAGAGAATTGGACAAGACAGGTCATTCTTTAATGACAAGTCTCTTTTCTGTATCTGGCAGACAGTAATGTATTTCCCTCTAACGCAGTCTAAACCCAAACCCCTAATCGAGCGCGACTCTGTCTGACTTGGCTTGGAAATGGCACATTTTGAGAAGAGGACACAGAGAATATGTCCCCCCATGTCTCTCTCTCACTCTCTCTGTCTCTTTTCTTTTGCTGTCTCTCTATCTCTATTATCCATATTTTTCCTTTTCTTTTGCTGTTTTTTTTTTCTCGCTCGCTCTCCGTTTCTTTTCCTTTGCTGTCTCTCTGTCTTTCTCTCTCTCTGGTCTTTCTCTGTCTGTCTCCCTCAGTTCTCTCTCTCTCAAAAATCTTCCACTCTTTCTCTCTCTTACATTCTCTGTATCTCTTATCATCATTTCCTGTCTCTCTCACAGACCCCTCTCTCTTTCTCTCTGATCTCATTCCATCTTTCTTGCACTCTCTTGTCTCCCTCTTTCTTTTCCTTTGCTTTTTTCCCCTCTCTCTCTTTCTACACGTCTCCTTCTCTTTGTGTCTGTCTCCCTCAAGTGTCTGTTACAAATCTCTCTTTTGCTCTTCCTCTCTTTGGTTCTCTCACACACCCTATTTCCCTGTCACTCTCTTCTCTCTTACACATCTCACTCTCTTTATCTTTTACACTTCTCTCTGTATCTCTTTGACTTACACGTCTCACTCTCTTGCTGCTCTCTTACACACCTCACTCTCTCTCTGTCTCTCTCTGCTTGAAGGAGAAAGATGTGTTGGGCCTCTGTATGAGGTGTGTGTGGGTTGGCTGGATTGTGGTGTTGCAGTTCTTATGGTTTGTTCTGAAGGCAGAGCTGTGGTACCATCTCTGTGCTCGAAACAACAGGCAGACAAACCAAGGAAAGCCCATTAAAAGGCAGGAAGTGGGGAGGCTAAGCTGATTATGCAGTGTTTGTATTCTGCCCAGCATCTCTCTCTCTCTCTCTCTCTCTCTCTCTCTCTCTCTCTCTCTCTCTCTCTCACTCTTGCTCTCGCTGTCTTGCTCTTGCTCTCAATCTCATGCACCCCCCCCCCTCTCTCTCACTAGCTCCCATCTCCTGTTCACCCCTCCACAGAGAGGAGATGTCAAACAGTCCATTGGTATTTACCCTCTTTGGCCCAAAACAAACAAATCCAGGCTCAGAGCAAACTGCTGTCTCTCAGGCCCAATCCTGGACACAGGCTTTCAGAGACAGTGGCTAGGCTGGGCTGGGCTTTCAGCTCTTTTATTCAGCTCTTACACTCTGAGTGCTGTATCTGCAGGTGGTCTGTGTTGTAACAAACTTTTCTCATTTGCACTTTGCTGTTAATTTAGGATTCTACTTTTGTACCAGCATTCAAAATCAAATTACAGCTCTCCACCTCAAACATACGCGACTAGTCAACACATGTTTGATATCTGAAGTTTTGTTCTTAGAGCTACTACACTAGCCTTGTAGCTCCAGTGCCAAACTAAAACAGCTAAATGTGTCTTGACAAGCTCTGTAAATGTGTTCTTTCTGTGAACAGTTTCTTTTAAAATGCCATAAAATGTATCCATGTGAGTACTGCAGATGGTGAAGGTCAGGGACAGCACAGCGCCGTCTTCAGATGGTCAGCTTACAGGCCAGGAGCAGCTGTCTGCTCTTTCTTTCTTCTTGCTTTGATATTTCTAAGGCTGATTCTGGTACAAGCACTGTGGTCCTCATAAAGGAGGCGTGTGTATTTCAGACGTATTTGCAAGTGTCCTGCGTATGTCTTGCATTCTTAAGTGCTGAGAGAAGTGCCTCAGTGTCCGTAGGGGGATAAATAAAAACAAATAACTGTTGTTATGCAGTACCAGTACTGTGCTTTAGAATTCAAGTTGTTTGCTGAATACAACTAGGAAAAGACTTGTAATTGCACTGAACCACCCCAGTCCCTTGTTATCTAGCACTGAAACACACCCACACCAATACACACTGTCAGACTGTTGTATGAGCAAGTTCATGGTTGATTTCTGTTGGTGTGCTTTGGTTAGGTAAAGGGGAATTCCACAGAGTTTTCCAAATTCTTGCAAAATCCAAAATTTGACATGTAAATAAAGTAAATCAGTGTGGTTTGATGTAAAATGCTCTGTTTTAGAGAAACTTACTGACTCATTCTTATATACGTTTTCTTTAGGTACTAAGTTGCCTCGCAATGTCCTACATGTACCTCTCTGCCATGACTAGATTTTAAAAATGATGTTTTACATCAGAACCTTGACTCAGAACAAATGTTTCAGGCACCAGGCAAAATATTCATAATGATTTCATAAAATAACTGTAGCTTTTAGATCCATCAAACTCTTCAGATGTCTGGTTTCTTTCACCACCACTGTGAACAACTGTCTTACAGTTATCTCTGTATGTTTCTCTAGAATTAAGCATTTCATGTCAAACTACTCTAAATGACCTTGTTTACATCTTAACAGTATACTTGTACAGAAATTCCTGAAAAATTGCTAGAATTTCCCTTTTAAGGTAAGAGGTCAACATTACCCTTGACCACAGCATTGTCAAAAATTTAGCCACTAAAAATGCAGAGCCTGTAAAGACTGTCCGCTTGTTAGATTTTGCATTATTGTTCTTATTTAATAGTCACAGAACTAACAGCATAAAATCAGATTTTGTCTGAATTCTTAATAATTGTAACAACTGCTAATATGATGGTGTGGTGGTCCCCCCTGCCAAATTAAGGCATTACACAGACAATCACTGCATTAGCTAAACAGTACCTATCTTAGATCAGATGACATCAAGCAGAACTGATCAGAATTGGAGACCACCACATTCAGCACAACAACAACATTCTTATTAATGTGAAGTTTTAAATAAATATTTCCATTTTCATTGGAATGCAGAAACATGCTTTATCAAGCAATGTATATATGATAAACATGTTTCTATAAGTGTGGCCACAGGATTCATTGCCTACATTGGCCAGAGCAGATTTGTATTTCTATGTACCTCTGGTTAAGGGATACCTGCTGTTTTAACTCATGCTACCTTCCACTGCAGAGGACCTATGTTGGTTTTCTAGCTTGTGTTTTGTAGCTTGTGTTCACCGCCCGTCCCCAGCCTGTGCAGCGTTCTGCAGCGTTGGCACTCGAACAGAGGCATGCAGCGGCTGCTATTAGTGTGTGGGCGGTGTGTAGACACCCGCGTTGTCAGGGTCACACACTCCTCCCACCCACGCCTCGCACACACATGCGGAGAAAAGAGAACACACAGAACACACTGTGCCAGGACAAACACCGCACTGCCTGTTGGTAAACACGGCCATTTTTTTCCACCCTCTGAATCTGACTCCATGCTGTTTCTTCTAGTGCTATGACTACAGCTAACCTCAGCCCCACCAGACCCTTTTCTTCTTTCTGCAGCCACCACCTTTGGCCTAGCATCAGAACTATGGAAGTGTGGTGGGCATGACCCTTTCTTTACTCTCATCTGAGATTCAGCTTTGTGTTTTCTCTTGAAGAAATAATTGTCCTCTTTCCTTAAACATAATCATTGACATGCATATTTTTTCAGTTCTGCACTAGAGCTATTAGGCAGATGTAGCTAACGTAATGGAGACTTTGTGTTTACCGTATTGTTACCTATAAAAGTGGACAAAAGTACATTGCATAGCTAAAAACAGTAATAGCAGCCATGTGGAAACGTCTTTACTTGTGTCCATTATTATATATAATAGTATATCATGTAATGCCAGAAATGAGGTAAGCAAGTCTATCTTGAATTATTTAACAACTTAACCTGGATTGAGGCAAGTGTGTGATCATTCAAGGCTCACTTATGCTTCTGCAAAGATGCATGTAAATGTATCTGCATTGCATCACAGAAAAGGAGTTGATAGAGAAGAATAGCTTACAGAAGCCGCAACAAATCTGAAAACCTCCAAAATCTCATGCAAATCTGCCTAGTTGTACATCAAGTAGTTGCTTATTGGCTATCTGGTAGCTAGAAGCAGGATGAGACTCAAACCAGAACTAGCGCAAAATAAATGAAGCAGTTTGAGGACTGGCAAAAAAGGTGCAGTGTTCTGAACAGTTAAGCAACCCATCTTCAGAATTATCCAGAAACAGTGAAGAGAGGATTCTTTCTTGGTGAGAAAGGCAGGAAAAATGTAAGGATTTTCTTGTTACATTCTAACATTCATGATATGCGCAAGTGTGTTGGCAGCTGCCTACATGAACATCTATGCACAACGACTGCACGTCAGTAGACGTTCTTAAAATAATGAAGTTAAATAAGCTGGTGATACACAGAGAGGTTGTCACTGCACTAGCTAAACAGTACCTAATGGTACAACATAAGTCAGTTGACAAGCAGACCATCACAGTCACCACAAAAACAATGTTCTCTTTAAAATAAAACTTTAAATAAATCCTTTTCCAAAGGTGCACCAAAAGGTGTTTTGTACTAAAGCTTGCCTGTTAATTGCAAATGCACTCTGTATATTATAAACATGTTTCTATCATTATGACCACAAATTCTTAATTTAGGAACAAGGTTCTTTGGCCAGTGCAAATTTTTATTTCTGTTTATTTCTGTTACCTTCTGTTTTGGGCTGACAGGAGAGTTCCAATGTTAGGGTTTTTTTTTTTTTATAGCAAAGCAGTGAGAGGCAAAGAGGCAAACATTGAGCTTCTTCATTTTCTGTACATTCTGGTTTCAAAACATCCCATGCACTTGTTGAAGTTACATGCAAATATGTTTGCAGACACCTCTGTGAACGTCCTCAGTTACGCAGATGCAGAAGTATAAATGAGCCTTTAGACATGCAGGTTACACCGTGCTAATGGCTGTTGTACAAGTTTCTATTACCTATTAGCTACATTAGCTTCATCAGTGCAGTACTAAAGAAACAAACTTTGGACACCAAACAAATAAAAGAAAAAGCCACTGGAGGATATGGGAACAAAATACATAATAATATGTAATAGTAACATTAAAATGACATAATAATACATAATAATGCACTAATAATAATAATGCATACTAACACTATAATAATACAATAATAAACAGTAATACAATATGTAAAAACAAATAATAAGTGAGTAAATGAATGAATGAAATGTGTTATTTATAGTAATCCAATCCATGCAGTGCAGTTTATTTGTTTTGCTGCGGTTGCCTAGCAGCATGTATTCTACAACCACTTTTGAACATTTTAGACCTGTAACTTTGTGCTATATAAATCCCAGTGTTCCCCTCATACATTTGGTTAAACGTCTTGATTAGTAAGCAGAAAATGGTGTAAATGAGATTTTTCTCCGACATTGAGCTGGAAGCCTGTAGAGAAGCGTTGATCCTGCCTGAGAGTAAAAGGGCTTCTCTCAGTGGGAGATCCGTTCTGGATGCTATAGTGGTTAGCCAGGCTCATCCCCTCACCACCACTCTTCCCACAGTTGGTTTTGGACAGGAGAGAAAGAGGGAAGGAGGATGGATATACACTAAGGGACTGTGAGCAGAGAGGAGACAGCTGGGAGAAGGCGGCCCGGCCTGGGTCCAGAGTAGGTCCGGTGTGTGTCCAGTGCAGGCTGGGCGTGGCTGCTGGAATGTATGCCTCGCACAGAGAGGACTGGAGGTCTATGGGAGCACAGCAGGAACTGGCAGGCTGGATGCCTGGCCTCAGATTAGAAACACATGTCCATCTTCTCACCCCCCCTCACCCCTTTTCGTTCCCTCGTTCCCTCTCTGTCTCTCTCTCTGTCTCTCCTTCGCTTTCTCTCTCTCCCCCTCTCTCTCTCTTGCCATTAGAATATCTGCTGTGCCATGACCCAGAGTTAATAAACAGCTTGGAAATACATGTGGTTAGAGCTGTCTGCTTGGGTAAATGTTATGGAAACACTTAACAACAGACACACGCACACACATGCTAATGCAGTGCTCTAGCGTACTCACACAAGTTTCTGAACATGGTGTTTTCTTCTCAATGCTGTTTGTCCTGTAGGTCAAACATGTCTTTTACATGCCTCTTTGTGTGTGCATGTATTTCTACACACTGACTCATCATGCACCTTTTTGTTTGGAGGTGTGTGTCTGTGTGTGTGTGAGAGAGAGAGAGAGAGAGAGAGAGAGTGAGTGTAGTACTGGGCAAAGAGACCACCTTCCATTTCTTTAATTTTAAGTCAAAAAGGCCATTTTGTCCTGGTTATTCTTTATTAAGCATCAGAAAACTTACACTAAAGCTTCAACAAGTGCATATAATATCTAACATTGCAGTATTTAGGGTGCTCACGCTTTGCCTCCATTACAGCTTACATGCTTTTCAGGAGACCTGCTTTTAGAAATCTGTAGGGATGTTTTTCCACAACTCCAAAGTTGAGTCTTAGAAGTTGGTTGCAGACTTAGCTTCTCAGGAGCCAAATGATTCCAAACACATTAAATGATGTTGAGGTCTAGTTGGGAGTCCTCAGTCTATTGTTCTGAGAACACCAGCAGATTCTTCTTAGATTTGCAAATTTTCTTATATTTTGTCTATTTCCTATATATATAATTTTTTTTCTTTGCCTTTCTCCTTTCTTATGCAAGTGATTGTTGGATTGCATTGAATCTCCTCAGAACAGAAATATCTCCTGAAAAATACAATACTTGTACTTAATGGTAGCTGTTTTCAATGAAAATCTGGCAGTGGTCTCTGACTTTTGCCCACCACTGCACATGTGCATGTATTTCTACAGTGTTGGGACAAAATGTGAACATCATATAACTATAATTACTATCAAATAGTGTTAAATAATTTGATTGATCTGTCATTATTTTTTTTTGCCCAGTCCATTCCACAGCGTTTGAATCATTCAGCAGTATTATGACACTTCCGTCAGGACACCCTGTCACTTAGTTATTGCTAAAAACAGTTTAATGAGAGTATTTGGCATGTATGTGATGGTGCAGATGTGTGTGTGTGTGTGATTTGCCCTGCGGTGGTTGGAGAGATCACGTCATGGTTTACTTCATTAAGTGTGATAGTGAGGGCAGACTGGAAAAACAGTGAGATTTATTAAAGTCTTTGCCAGTAAAGCACAGCTGACCTCCCAGCCATCATTACACCTCCTCCAGCACCAGCCCAGTGCACTCCTACTTGCCAGCATCCGTCTATGTGTGTGTATGTGTTTTTAAGTGTGAAGAGCTCTTAAAGAAATAATCAACACAAAAGTGTCTTAAAAAAGACAATTTGCCTTTTCCTCCCTTAAATTAATACTTAAGAAAAAGCTAAGATAAACTTTGCTTCTTTTTCTTTTCTCTTAAGAACCATTGTCAGAGCAACTGGTGTTCAAAAAGAAAAATGTTCTTAAATATTTCCTTATTCTTACAAGATCCACATTTGTTGAAGAACTCATACTCAATACATATATATATGACCGCTGGGAGCTGGGATAGGCTCCAGCACCCCCCCGCGAACCTGAGGGAGAAGCGGCTTAGAGGATGGATGGATGGTTGGATGGATGGATGGATTTACATGTAATACCTATGACCTTACGTTTTCTGATATAAGTATAAAAACAAATTAATGTGAAGGAGAAATAGAGGTGTGTGTGTGTGTGTGTGTGTGTGGGAAGGTGTTTCTCTGGGTTTGCTTATTGCGTATGGGTAGTTATATAAACAAATGTGTGTGTCTGGGTGATAGTGTGTTAGCAAGTTGGCTATCAGAGATCAGTAATGCAGGTTTTGGACGCACTCTGCATGACTGGCAATCAGCAGTTTAATGTTCAGGGCAACCTGACTAGGAAAACAAACGCAGTGAAAGCTGAGCAGACACTGCGCTCATAAAATGGCCACGGTTGTTTCTCTCAGCTCCAAGAGCATAGAGCAGCTCCCTGAGTTATTTGGCCTTGCTGCTTTATGACAGTGTTGGTTGTTATTTCAGAGTTAGCTCTTTTCCCACACTGCTGGGAAAGGAGTTTAAAGCGAAAGCTTTGACTTTTTCACTCTCTCAGCTGAAACAAACACATACACTGCCTCTCTTACCCTCTCTCGCTCACTCTCTCTCTCTCTCTCTCTCTCTCTCTCATTCTCATTGTCCCATTGTTTAAGATGGACCAGGGGAGACAGTGGGAGAGTTGCTTGCGCTAACATTTTGTACATACTGCGAAAGCTGCGATCTGCTCTGGTGCCTCCCTCAGTGTTTCTCATCCACAATGGAAGTGCTTGTGTACAACTCTTATCAGCGCGCGACAGTGTGAGTGCGCGTGTGTGCAGGCGTGTGTATGGCTAATATGAATGTGATGACAGGGCTGCAGGTGTAGACCAACACACCCCACACAGGTGAAGAAAGGTTGTCTCTCTCTCATCACACACACACACCCCAGTGTGAGATCAAGGAGCTCTTATCTACCAGCCCGGCCTGTCGCTGAACACCCTCTCTCTCTCTCATTTTCACAGCTCTTCAATATTTTCTCTTCTCTTCTCTTCTCTTCTCTTCTCTTCTCTTCTCTTCTCTTCTCTTCTTCTCTTCTCTTCTCCTTTGTTCTTTCCTCTTCACTTCTCCTCCAGTCTTGTCATTCTTCTCTGCTCCATCCTCTTCTCCTCTGTTGTCTACTCTTCTCTGTTCTCTCACCTTCTCCTTTGTTCTCTCATCTTCTCTTCTCCTCTGTTCTCTTCTCTTGTTATATTTTCTCAGGTTTTTCTTCATTTCATATCTACTTCTTCATATCTAATGTTTTCACCTTTTTCTGTACTCTTCAAATTATATCTATTTTTTTCTCTTTGCTTTTCTTCTCTTGTCCCTTGTCTTTTTTTTCTCTGTTCTTTTCTCCTCTTCTTATCTGTTCTTTTCACATTTCTTCTGATCTTTTCTCTTTGGTTCTTTGGCCCTTCTTTTGTCATATTTCTCTTCTCTTTACTGTCCTTTATCCTATTTTTAAGCTATTGTATTTTACTCTTGAGGGGCTCCTTTAAGACCTGACTGATATCTATGCATTATTATTGATAACCTGTGAGAATCTGTGCATAAAAAGCACTTAAGCTTGATGTTGCATTCAGAAATAGTGGCTCTCCAAATGCTCTGTAGTGCTTGTATTAAAATCTAATCTCATGGTTAGCTGTAAAAGTGTGAATCAGGAGATATTTTGTACACCTGCACATACGGTGCTTAGCCTGGGAATTTATTGTACATTTGCATGTTCATCAGAGATGGAATAGGATACGTATCCCAAAGGAGAGACACTGCTTTTGTTGAAGCGGCTTACGTTGGATTGTTTTTCCCTCGTCGTAAATGAAGAGGTGCAGGTGAAAGTGGGTTTGAGGCACTAAAGCTGGTGAATGTTTTTCTTCCTGGCTGAGATTTCTTTTAGAGGTGAGTGTAAAGGCGTTTAGCTGCGAGGCTGGATTAGTCACTGGTGTTGTCTGGACCACACAAAGCAAAAAAGGCCCTCCTGCATCTATCAGTGCTCTTTTCCAGATCATATCATACTGAAAGTTTTGTTCGCTCAAAATGAGTTTTTCTGGTTGCTGGGGAAACAAAATCAGTTTAGCTATGGCTTGCAGGAATTTGTTCAAAGAGAGGGAGAGAGAGAAAAAGAGGAGTGTTCAAAGTATTCCAGGCACTCATAATAGTATCTTTTACTGCCTGCAGTCTCTGTTATAATCATAACTGATGTGCAAGATTGTGTGTGAAATGGGCACATAAAAAGAGAGAGAGAGTGAAAATGAAGGTGCGTTTGTGCTCAGAACTCTTTTGGAATACAGTCATTTTGAACTCAGTCATTTTGAACTCTTCAGATTGGCATTCAGCGGTGTGAATTGACCCATCTGAACTTATGGAAAAGTCTTCTCCCTCTACTTTTCTCACTCTTTTATTTTGCAAGATATGTGCTCGCATGAGCACAGAAAACAAATAGTGCTTTGCATTTATAAAGCTATCACTTTTGGCAGTCAGAACGTGAGCCATTATAATGTTTAAGTTATTTACCATCGCGATTAAGCTGCTTATTATTTCAACAATATTGGGCCATGTGCTTTGAAGGTGTGCCAGTGAGCTTGTTTTGATTACAGAGTTTTTAGAGAAAGCACATGCCAAGACTGGAGCCCCACCATCACAGTAGAGAAAATGGAGGGAGGGAAGGGGCTGGGTGGGCTGCAATGAATGCAGGAAAGAGAAAAGAAACGCGATGGGAATCAGACTTCAAAAGGGGGCCTTGCTTTGCCTTCTCTTCTCCAGGGGGTTCCCTGGGCTTGTGTGGATGCCCGAGGTGTAACATTCCCTTTTTGTTCGGACCGATTGACGGCCGGCGCGGCTGAGGTCGTCACCCCTCCATGAGCCTACTGCCACTGACCTTTAGCAGTCACGCTCGCTCTCTCTCACTCTGCAGACCAGCTGACTGATCTTTTCCCTCCTTCCTTCTCTTTCTGTCTCTCTGTCTCTCTGTGTGTGTCTGTCTCTGCAGCCCCCACAGAGCCGCTGCTGTGTAAGTTTGCGGATGGAGGACAGAAGAAACGGCAGAGCCAGAGCAAGTATCCCCAGAACGGCAGGCCGTGGCCACGGGAAGGAGAAGTGAGTGCCTCTTCAGCAGTTTCTCCCCCCCTGCTGGCCTATAACCCCTAAATTGCACTTACTAGTCACTTATCATTATTATTATTATTATTATTATTATTATTATTATAATTATTACTATTAGTATCATAAGTGGAATACCCAAGATCCTCAGCCTAATCTTTATCTGCTGCATCTGCGTCAAACCATCAGCTTCCATGGACAATTTTAAATAATTTCCCAACATTTCAACAAGAACAGAAAACCAGTTGACCCAAAGTAAGTGTATAATAAAAGCCAATAACATGAAAGTCCAGGTTTTTTATCTTTTCTGGTGTCCTATGCAATCATGCCAGAGCCTATGAAAACTTCACACACCACTACACTAAAATGATACACACCAAAAATGATCACAGACTGTGCAAAGCTAGTCCTACCTCAGAAGGAACTGATTATACAGATGTACAGCTTCATTAACAAATATTGAAACTATACAAAAGTACATGGAATTTAAAAACCTGTTACTGTGTTTTGAATCAGTGGGTTTTCTGTACTTCTGTACAGAGAAATGTGTTGAAATTACAGTGCAAGGTAATTGATGGTACGCTGCAGGTGCAGCAGATTGAGATTGCAATGAGAACCACTGGAGTTGCCCTTTAACTCCTGCCATGCAAAAAGACATGAAAGATTGATTAGATAAACTAGGTATTACATGGTAACTGTAAATCCTGGGCTTCCTCAAAGAGAGATTTGTAAATGGTTAAGATAACAAAAATCACAGTTTACTGTTTTTATTGTTAGTGTTTCCTTTTTTATGGGCAGCAAACACTTTACTTAATAACAAATAAAGAAAAACTTTAAAAAAAAAAATACTATATTGAGTTCTCATAAAAGTCCACACATAGGGCCTTGCCGTTTAACCATCTTAACCCTAGGCTTATTATTTAGTTGATAATATTTACACTTATTATTCAACAGTTTCTATACATTATTTGATAACTGCTATGGAACTAATATGTGGGGTATGATGTCATGAATGCACACCTAAAAATAATTGTGCAAAAAAGTGTTCTTTGGGGTGATGTCTTGGAAGACCACTTTTGGTTCTCTAAAGAACATTAAGGTGCATGGAGTGTGAAAACCCTTTTAATAACCTCCACATAATATAAAGTAGATTTCTATACCAATTCAGGCTATTTTTTAAGACAAGAACCATTTAGGAACCTTTATTTTTAAGAGTCTGTGAGGAATTGAAGTGCAGGCCCACATACAGTCCCTTGCGGTTTATGAGGTTAAGCTGCCAGCACACATACTCGAAAAGGCCCTTGGCTTGACAAGGTAGGATCAGCGGCAGAGGCAGAGAAATGAGAGCACCGAGAGGCCTCTGCTGCTGAGGGTGCCCTCAGAATGTGCTGGAGGGTAGAGAAGAAGGGGCAGAGAGAGATGAGAGGAGAAAAGAGGAGGGAGAGGTGCTGCTTTGATTGACAGGCACATCTGGCCCTGTTTAAGTTCTCTGCCTCTGCTTCGGTCCTTTAATCTCTCCTCGGCTCTTTCTCAAAACAGCCTGGCTGTGGAGAAAAGGTCTGGAAGGGTGAAGCGCTGGCATTTTCTGGGCATTCAGATGGTTCGGGGAAACATGCCAAATACCAGACAAGACTGGACCCAACCTGAGACCCATTACATAGGCCAGGCAGTGGGCAGACCACTTGGCTGGACGAGCTAACACAGGTGTTTGTGTTTGCACAGAAGGCCCAATATTGGCAGTCCAGGGGTCTACAGTGAGCATAGAGGACTTACAGTAACACACACGGGCTATCCCAACAGTCCCCGTGTTTTCTCCCCCCTGCTAAGAGCTTGGCACCCTGCAGCTTGTGGTATACGAGGCCTATTTATCTGCTCCAGTCCAATGCGGGGCGAGTAGCACAGCCCTCTGCTCTCATTCACTTAGCCAGCACGGCAGTGTCAACATGAGCAATGCCTCCTGCAGCCTTGTAAATACCAAATAACTTTGCGCGGTATCAAAGGCGAGCGAGCCTGCTCTAGTCGGCCCGCTCTACGGGGTAATAGATCCGCTGCTACAAGGCCTGGCCTGTGCTTTTAAAGACATAAAGAGCATTTGGCCAGGCTCTATCAGACAACACTGCTCTTTGGCTGGCATTACTCAGTAGATTTTACGGCATCTGTCACAGCTTGATGTTAGTCTCGCCTTGGTATGGACAAGAACGGCCTCTCACTATTTTTCATGTCGATCTTGCTTTTCAGAGTGGCATGGCGCTGCCCTACGACCCGGCTGCAATGCAGAATGGGTGAGTGTTTGTTTTCTTGTTTGTTCGATTTTTTTTTTTTTTTTTTTACTTTTTTTTTTAAAACCCAGAAGCCTTTGTTTCATTACTTTTTTCCCCTCTGCTGTCACGCTAGTCTTACAGTAAAGGTAGCAAAGTCTGAGGCATGATGACTAATGCTGAAGTCTAACCTTCTCACAAACACACACACACACACACACACACTTGCACGCACACTCACAGAAGCTGCCCTATCCCATCTGTGTTTGTGCCACTGTTGCACTGCAGGGTGTAAGCGTTTCGTCAGGTATGGGTTGCAGGCTGGATGCGGCTGCTTGAGTAAGGGAAATATGATCCTGTCTGTGTGTGCCTGCTCTTCCGGACCCAGCGCCCTCAGCTCTGCCTGCCATAGCACCCTCCGGGGAACAGATACAGCCCCCTCTCCAACTGTAGCCTGACACAGCACTTACAGTCTCTCACAGAGCAGCACAAGTTACCAACTCCTCACAAGTACTCATTCAGACACGAGTAGTTTTACATGTGATTTGAGTCATTTTATCCATTTATGTATGATTTAAGCCTCATTGTAATCAGCAACACTATGTCAGTAACTTTCATGGATTGCTCGATAACACATCAGAAAAGACTACAGCAGCTTTTACCTGCTATGACATGAACTGTATTAGTCCTATGTGGTTTGGCATGTTGGTAAATATTCAATCATATAACATGAAAAATGAGTTTTCTTTGAATTTCTTTAATACAGAGGTGCTCAAAGACGCATATTAATATTGTTGTTAGAAAACCTTACGTCTCTAAAACAAATTTTACAAGAAAAGGAAAAGTAATCTTAATGTAAATTAACTTCAGGTGAATCTGGACATTTCCTGTTGATTCATTTGTCATGAAATGTTAACAGAACATAAAGGGCAGTTGTTCATTTTCTGTAAATATAGCTTGGTAAGTAGATGGTAAGAATAAGAGAAATTGTGGTGTGTGTGTGTGTGTGTGTGTGTGTGTGTGTGTGTGTGTGTGTGTGTGTGTGTGTGTGTGTATATATATATATATGTATATATATATATATATATATATATATACACACATATATACTGCTCAAAAAAATAAAGGGAACACTTAAACAACACAATATAACTTGTAAGTAAATCATTCTGTGAAATCAAACTGTCCACTTAGGAAGCAACACTGATTGACAATCAATTTCACAGCTGTTGTGCAAATGGAATAGACAACAGGTGGAAATCATAGTCAATTAGCAAGACACACTCAATAAAGGAGTGGTTCTGCAGGTGGGGACCACAGACCACTTCTCAGTACCTTTCTGCTTTCTGGCTGATGTTTTGGTCACTTTTGAATGCTGGTGGTGCTTTTACACTCGTGGTAGCATGAGACGGACTCTACAACCCACACAAGTGGCTCAGGTAGTGCAGCTCATCCAGGATGGCACATCAATGAGAGCTGTGGCAAGAAGGTTTGCTGTGTCTGTGAGCGTAGTGTGCAGAGGCTGGAGGCGCTACCAGGAGACAGGCCAGAACAAAGTATTCAATGAGAATATTTCATTCATTCAGATCTAGGATGTGGTATTTGAGTGTTCCCTTTATTTTTTGAGCAGTATATATTTATATATATATAGATAGATTTAGCAGAAGCTATTGTGCATTTTTTGTGTGGTGATAATGCATTAATTGAGTAAATCGAGAACAAACTGCCATCCCTGTAATTCATGTTGACCATTCAAATCAGTCATAAATATTGCAGACGTAAAAATATTTCATGATATAGGTCTTATTCCATACAAACAGCACTACAGAGGTGGGAGCAGGGTAGTAGATTTTAATAAATGTGAGCTGAGCTCACTCAAGGGAGCAAGGACACAGTTTTTGTCCTCCTGTATGTCTGTTTTGGTGCATTCTTCTTCATTTTGGTTTTTCCAATATAATCGGTCCATGCTGTAGCCCTATTAACCATTGGCCACCAATTACTGAATTTCTATGTCCAGATAGGCTTTGCTAATTGTGTAATTGGCCATGTCGTCTTACTGACGATGTGCCATGGCTGATAATGGCTAGCGTACATAACAGCAGAGCCTTACACTCAAAGCAGAGCCACACACGCTACCAGCACACAAACATAAACAAGCATCCTCACCTCCTTCTCTCTGCATTTGTATCCTCATAATTAGCTGTATGCTCCCATCCAGATGACATGTGACACGCTGTTGTCACTCTGGTTGCGGCATGTGATGGCAGCTGGGTGTGTGCAGTGGAAACTCCGGGGCAGACAGTGTTTCGTTCCCCACACTCCATTACTCAGCCGCCAGGCACGCCAATCGATACAGCATAGCAACAGGCCTAGCAGATGAAACATGTCCGCTCTAGGTACACAATGATAAATAAAGTCACGGCCCAGCATTCTGCTGCCAGCCCGGTATAGGGAGACACACCGCACCTTAAAGCAGGCCTACATGCATGCACTGCACATTCTTAGATATAAAACAAAGAGAGGTTAGATAGAAAAATAATAATTTATAAGAGATTTTAATTTTCACATATGAAGACTCTGGCAAGCACACACAGTGACAAAGGAAATAACACAAAATTGAATCAAACATTAATAAAAATAAGGCCACTGTAATATCAAAACCTCACCCCTACATTTGTTCAGTTTAGATTTTTCAGTTTTTATTTATTATTTTTTTAAGCATTGTTATGCATTTCCTGAGACATTGTCCAACGGAAATGATCCAAATTTGCTTGTTCTAAAACCGAATACCTATGTGCTATGTACGTCACCACTGGAAGTTTGACACACTGCATTCAGCATTCAAGCCTCGAGTCAGAAAAAATGTGTATGCTGGTCTTAAAAAATAACAAGCAACCCAAATGCCTTGTATTTCAAGTGATGATCAAGTCTCAAAATAAAAACTCACCACAAAAATGACTGCAAATAAACTATAACAGTGTATCTTTTGTCATCAGATCATTTTTTTGTTTCCAAAGTTGTATGTTTCCGCTAGCCACACTTTTTTCCTCTCATTAGTATACTTCAGTATATTGGATGGGTATTTTACTATTCTGTGATAGATTCAAGCTCATTTGTGACATTCAAAAATGAGCTGCTACATAACGCCTCACAAATCAGTTTTACCTTAATTTAGCTATATAGTCATTATAAGCCATAAAAGATGAGTTGACCATTTAAAAAAAAACCACACACATCATTGAGTGCAGGGTGCCTGTGGCCTGATTTATTTAATTTAACTCTACACTAATTAGGCCATTATTTAATAAAATAACAGCAAATAGTATATAAAATATGTGCATTAACAATGAATGGGTAAAGTGGTTGTATGTGAGTAGTAACATGCCCTTGCACTGTGTGCATTCAAGCAGTAGATACCAGTAGTCTATTTAAAACATGCATGCAGTCCAGGATTTGTCATAATTGATAAGAGTATGATGATATTCCTCTAACGTTAGCCCAAAGCCTTTTTAGTGATTTGGGTCTGCCTGGTTCTGGTGTAAATCAAGAGCCTATTTCCCATGATTGATTGGCATGGCTAATATGTGCTTGTGTATGTATGTGTGTTCCTGCAGGTTCTACTCTTCACCATACAGCATCTCCACCAACCGCATGATCGCCCAGACATCAATCACACCATTCATTGCTGCCTCTCCTGTCTCCACATATCAGGTAAGGTCATGTGCTTTTGATCAGGCACATACACACAAACACACACCAATGCACAAACCCCTGTAAAGATACGTGCGCAATTATCAACAAACACAAAAGCACAAGTGGGAGTCGAACATATTATTTTTCTATCTTTCCCCTTGTTTACCATGTTGAGAAAGCTTATTAACACTCTGCTCCAGCCTTGAACAAAAAGGAGAGTGAGAGAGAGAGAGAGAGAGAGAGGGAGACAGAGAGTCAGGGAAAGGGAGAGCAAACATTGACTGTGAGCAATGAGCATTCTTAATTGATTTGGCTTAAGCTAAACTAAACAACACACAGTGCTGAGCTGGGAAGAAACTAAGCCTTTTAGATCCTGAAACTCCTTCTGTCCTCACGACAACCTGCCCTCAGCTCTCTCCCACACACACATACATATATATGTACAATGGTATACAAAAATGTAAAATGTAAAAAAAAAAAATGTGAAAATACATCTTATGCAGGGAACAAACATTTCTGCAAATTTGATTGCATAATTTCTTCTTACATGGTGAGTTTAACATATTGGAGAGGGAGGGTGTAAAATGTAAAATGTGGCACAGACCGAAGTGTGTTTCATTTTTTCCCCCAATATGTTAAGGTTATCAAAATAAAGAGCAACAATGCATTAAAAAGTGTAGAAGTGTGTTGTTTCCAGATAGGTGCACTGCATGATACAATTAAACTATTACCATCTTACTGTGCTCAATTGGTATGTATAACAACGCTGAGCAGGCCCAATTGACCTTGATTTTGGGTCAAAATGTCAAGGAAAAAAAAGATCTACTGACTGAAAGAGGGTTCATTATTGGGGTAGGGATGTCAGGAGCTTAACTGCTTAACTGACTAGTGGTTTTTGAAACAGAATAGTGACTAAAGTAACCTACATTTAGATCTATGGAAAAGGCATCAGTAAACAGGGTAGGGAATTGTGGCCAAAGCCACACATTCACTGAGATCTTGCTTTAGTACAGGAGATAAGAAAAAAGCAGAAGAGCAGCTTTCCTTCAGGTGACTGAGAGTGTCAGTGCAGGACGTGATCAGACTGTGTCAGCTAGACCAGAGTGTCTAGCTGTATCGGGTATCAAGGGATATTATAGAGGGGTTGCAGTCTATGTAGTCTCCCCTATACTAAGGCATCTTGAAGCTGTTCTAATGGTTCTGGCTTGTGGTGGCCCATCATACTAAGAAACTTTTTTCTTAATTTGTCACCTGTGTGTATGCCCTGTTCATACAAACACACACACACACACATATACATATGTACATTATGGATGCATATTTTGGCAGATTCATTTGAGCGATAACCAACTATCATTAATCACTAACTAAACATTAACTGGTAAGAAATCAAGGACTTGACCCTTCTACGTATAAGTTGTTAAATGGATTGTTCCAGGTCTGAAATCACATTGGCTGAGCCATGTTTGTAGCAATTGTAAAATACTTCATATGTACACATTTATTAATACACCAAGATATTAAGTGTTCCTAGTACAGACTGTGCCATGTAGTACTGATAGGAGGCCAGACATAAGCATGTATATGAAGTTAATATCCTGAAACTGAATTAAACATACACCGTAAGAGCCCAACTTTATTTGAACTAAAAGGGTGACATCAATCATTCATTCCTTCATTCATTTATGTATTTATTTATAAGCAAGCCTCCAAAGTTACAGAGCTATATTTACCACTCATTACTAGCCCAGGTTGAAAGGAACATAAATGCCATGACAGAACTAGCTTTGACTCCGTGGCTCTCGAAAGTTGTGACCATCCATCATGTCCTTCTCAATAATTTTACACACCCCTTTGTGATTTCCTCACACTGATGTGCATCACACGTCCATGGTAGAAATGGCTGTCTTATCACTTGATGATGTTTGCTTTCATCATCATCAACATCATTATAGTTGGAAATTGGTTCCAAACAGCATCATTTTTAGCTACTCGTATATAGTAGTCTTGTCTAGCAGAACCAACTATCTATTGCGCTCATGAATTCATTTAGAAAATATTCAATGATATATCCACTTTGACCAAAAAATCTGTCTGTTCAGATATAAAGTATATATATATATATATATATATATATATATATATATATATATATATATATATAGTTTTTTATGGGAAATTAAATAAACATTTACTTCCCTAATGCACAAACAAACGTGTATATGTACACCCCTTTTCTCACAAAGTACTTGTTTCCTGATGCCCCCTTTTCTCACAGGGGTAAAGTATCTCCTAATTGAGAATAGTGATATAATATGCATATGCCCCACCCGGCCTCAGTGAATTAATATTGAATCACACCCTGCAGTGAACACAGAGAAATGACTCCAACTCAAGCTGACGGGAAATCAATGCAATGCCACCTCTATTTCTCCCCTAAACTTTGAAAGAATGGAACAAGAGACAACTACATCCCTCACAGATTTACATGGGGGGGGCGAGAGAGAGAGAGAGAGAGAGAGAGAGAAAGGGAGGGAAGAAAGGAGGGAGAGAATGAGAGGAAACATGAGGGCATGAATCTTTCAGCAGCTGGAGAGAGATGAGGTGTGTACTTCCACACCTTAGAGGACTTACTGCCAGATGATCGCACTAGGGTAGCGTTCCGCAGAGCTTTCTTACCCGCTCTGTCTCGATGGAGAAAAGGCTGAGCGATGTACATTTTAGCACACGTACACATTTAAATTAGCTTTTTACAACGCATTGTTCTGCATATTTCTCATACAGCTACAGAGATTTACGCTGCTCACTAGATTGCGTGTTGTGAAAACAATAGAGGCATTTGTTGAAGCGCAAATGCAGTAATAAGGAATATTTGTGTAGGGCTTTATGAGTGGAGCAGTGAGGCAAGGGAGATGAAAGTTGAGATTTTGGGCCAGACTGAGCTTTGATGATGAAACTGCTGCCGCGCTGCTGTAATTAGGAGACAATATTGCTCCTCGTGGCATTCCGATCCCACTGTAATTATCGGGCGGTATTTCTGGCCACTGCCTCTGCTGGTCTGGGGGTTTAGAAGGAGGAGGAAGAGGAGGGAAAATGAGGAAACGCTTTTTCTCCCCACAGGTGCAGAGTACGTCCTGGATGCCTCACCAACAGTACGTTATGCAACCTACTGTAAGTCCTCCCCATCTGCTATATGTGTTTCTGTGTGTGTGTGTGTGTGTGCGTGTGGGTGTGTGTGGGTGTGTTTGTGTGCGCACGTGAGAAAGTCTGTGTGAGTGTTTTGGCGTGTGTTTGACAGTGCTGATATAAATTATATTAATAAAATGCCATATTGTTACTATACTAATAATATAATAATAATAATAAATAAAATAATTAATACAATTATGTAAATTGAACAGATGAAATCTTTGGTTAACATTAAATGTGACATTAAATGTAGACTAAGTAATATTAATAATGCACCCATCAACCCAAACAACATATAAGCCACAACATTAGAAACTGCATCAGTAACAGCTGCAATAATTAATATTGCATTCCCTCCTTAGTTCATATACCACATATATGTTGTAAATGCAGCATACAAATATAAGCTTTTACATATCAGAAATGCTTTTGTGCACATTTCAAGAATCATCAGCTATGTGTTATCTGTCAGTCCTGGAAGGGTCAACATGCTGAAATTATTCACTTATTGACTTAGATTGTATATTGCTTAATAAGTCATATTTTATCTGTGCAGCAGCAGAACAAAGAAGTAAATGCAAATGTATTTAATGTTGTGATTACTCGTTTACTTAACATACTTATTACCTAATGTTTGTAAGTTAACACTTTATGTTAAGTGTTATTCGAACACCCACAGAAGCTTACTTTGAGCATCTGTGATTGGTCAGAATGCACACACAGCATTTGTCAGAAGCTCTTTTGCATATCACTGCACTCTGCAATATCAGTATTTCAAATACTGTGGTAAGAACTAAATAAGCATAGAAAACTGAATTGTCCTTGCTGTTCTGCAATGAGAATTCAGTGTAGTATGTAAACATGGCTAAAGTCCACACAGCCTTTATATTGGGAAACTTTTTGTATTCATTTGTGAAGTCACAAAACCAAACACATTTACTGTCCTCTTGTTTAGCCTACAGCAGTAGTGTTTCAGCCCAGGGTGCTTTTTAAATGAGGCACAATACAGGGCAGCCAATCAGAGCAGGGTTCATTTACATATAGCAATCATATTAAAATGAATTTTTGCTATTCTTGATATTTTGGTACTATTTCTGTGCATGTATGGGTGTGTTGCCATTTATGTGTGTTTAAGGGTGCCTAAACACAAGCGCTTGACGTAGGATCAAAAATGTAATTGAATGTATTTTGCTTAGAATAACACTGCAGCAACCATTTACCAGACTACAAAATGTGCCTGTACACAGAGAAATGACTTTTTTGTTCCATTTTCAATTTTGCTGTGGGGATTCTGAACTAGAGGTACATTACATCAACCACTGGAAACATAGATTGTTGAGCAAAGGCAGAATCTGATTTGCCCCATTGATTTTGAACTTACTCTTTCTAACAACCAATAAACGTCTTCTAGACAGACAAGATCATCATATGTATACGTCTATCATCTTCGTCTGTGCCCTGCTAGTGTTAGGCACCCAAAGGGGGTGCAGGGTAAGAGGTGGAGGAATGTGATAAGGTAGAAGTGATTTAGTGCTTATAAGGAGCTTTGGGAGTGTAAAGCTGAGTGCTAGCTCTGCCCCCTTGTGGCTGTCTGAGGAAGTGCAGAGTGGTTATAATTTTGAGGATGGTGTGTGGATGGTGAGATGACTTTTTCTCCTCAAGAGAAAGTGACCCGCTGTTTGTGTGTGCAGCACATAGAGCCTGGATCAGCCATGCAGAGCCTTCGTCAGAGTCCACTGTTTACATCACCTCATCGCCCACTCACTCACACTCTCTCTCTCTCTCTCTCTCTCTCTGTGTGTGTTTCTCTCATTCTCCCACAATATCTATCTCTTTCTCTCCCTCTATCTTTTGCTCTCTCAGACATCGCTTCTTCTTCATCTGTATCTTTTTGTCTTCTTCTTCTCTCACTCTTCCTCACTTCTTCCCTCTCTCTCTCTCTCTCTCTCTCTCTTTCTCTCTCTTTATTTCTCTCATTCTCTCTCCTTCACTCTCCCTTACTCTCTCTCTTTCGCTCTATCTCACACTCTTTTTCACTCTTTCATGGTCTCCCCCACATCTCCTTGTCTCTTCTCGCCCTCTTGCTCTTACATTTTTTTCTCTCTCCCTCTCTCTCATATTATCGCTCTCTCTCTTCATCTCTGTTTTCCTGTCTCATCGTGTGTCTCTCTCTCTGTCTTGATTGCCCACTCAATAAGGATGCAGGAAGGGCACCTGCCACCTGAGGCTTGGAAAATTTACCACACACACACACACAGGCTTAGACACTCTCACCTTCTCTTCCTTGAGTGTTTGAATGGGACAGTAAACCGAAGCACATGTTTGGACATTTGCCTGCTGACCACCAGCCTCATATCTGCACTCTAGTCTGTGATCAGTCCAGGCCTCTTTTCCTCCATCTAACTGCCCTGGAGTGTCTTTAGTTTTCCATATGAGTGCGTTAGCATGTTATCATGTTGGTTAAAAATATTCAATCAGCTGCTTCAGCAGTTCAAGTTATAACCTGCAAAAGAAATCAAAATAAAAGCAATAGGCCACAAAACCCAGAGGGAAAGTAGGAGGAAATGAGGGAGAAAGAGGGACAGAGCGAGAGAAGAATGGATGAACTTCTGTCTATCTCTTTGTCTAACTGGAGAAATCTGTCTTGAGTGTTTTCTTTTTTCAGTGGGGCTGGGGTGTGTGTGTGTGGGGGGGGTGATAATGTGTAAATGTGTTTTGTAACAAAATCCTCTTGTCTGATTATTTGGCAAGTCGTCAGATAAGACCTCAGCCGCCAGGGAAAGAATAAAAAAAGCAACTTCCTGTGAAAGGCTGTCGGAGTCAATGCGATGATCCCTGTCTCGTTTGAAAATCCTGGAAAGAAAACAAGACAGAGGGAGAAATAATGTTTCCCTTCTTTCCTTTTTTCCCCCTGCTCTCGTGTGGAGAGAAGGCAGGCAATTAAAAGCGTCTGAGAGAGGAAGGCATTGTAACCGGAGAGAGCTGTGCGTTTGGCACCTTGTTACCGTGGAGACACGTGACCATAGCGACTGGAGCTGGAGATGAGGATTTAAGCAGATCAGCAGACAATGGAGGCTCTCTGTGCGCTCCACTCTCCGGACACTATGTCTGCGTCTCTTTGATGATTACCATCACTTTTGTTCTGCATCAGTTTCCAGTCAAAGAGACACAGCACACTTTTAAATATCTGCATGTGTTCTAGTGCAGTGCCCACACACCTCGCACAGTACAGAACATATACATACAGTCCATCTACTTTGCAGCACGCATGCACCCTCCCACTACATCTTATTCAGAAGAAGAATGCCTATGTGAATCGTCCCCAAATCCCTCTCAGGAAATGAACATTAACAAATCACCACCGTAGTGCATTACTGCAAAGCCGCTTAGAGCGAAACGGCGACGGAGTGGGGAAGAAAAGAAATGAGACACTTCCCTAAGTCGCTGCCAGTCACAGCCATTTGCTAAGACAAAGAAGCAAATGTTTGAATAAAGATTTAGTGCTTTTATCTCTGCCATTCCCCAGAACACGCTCTGTTTGCAAGGGCTTGGAAAGGTGGCTGTGCTTTGGCAGGTACTGTACTGTGTGCATATGCTTGTGTATTTGTTTGAGAAAGACAAAGGAGAGTAATTCCTAAACAATGCTTAAATAATACCTATAATAATTCATCATTATTCTAATTATTCCAGTATTACATGTATAATTATTCATTATTTCCTCCAAGGCTCTGTAGACTTAGTCTATGTGTGTGCATCTGGGCGTCATATTGTTGTTCGTGTAGCAAACATGTTTAAGATTGATGTGAAACATCCTCCCTAGAAGTCTGTTTTCTTCAGTAGCGCTGCCTCTGAGGGACAAACAGGGCCACTTCCTTTTCCTCTTGGCATCCGCTTCCCTTCCTGTGATGTCACTGGAGACCGTTTCCAGTCTGGTTTGTGTGTCCAGGCTTCAGACCCCAAGCAACAAATCATTTTGACATCAAGGAGTCGAAGTTTGAGGTCAAGCCCAGAGATGTATATTAGGTTTCTGTTGCTAAAATAATATTCAAGCTGTTGTCTGTGAGGACGCTCCCAAAAAAAGGGTTCCTAAATGATCCATAGCCTGGACATAGTGTTCTAAGAAAAACCTTTAATTGGTCTGAAATCTTTACATTATGTGGAGGATCTTTTAAAAGATTGTTCACACTAGCATATCTCATTTACAAAAAAAAACCCTTCTTTAAAGGGGAATTCCTAAAACTAGGATGTAGTATGTTATTTTTTGAGTTATGCAGTATTATAAAGGGCATCATTGTATCCCTCAGCACTGCTTCCTTTTGCATTCACCTGCATTTCTTTCAGCTAACAAAAAATATATGCTTCAAAACAGACCGTCCCAAAAAATCTACCCCACTGCACTTTCAAGAAGCATCACCAGAAGGAGCTTTCTAGCCTTTAAACTGAAAAAACCTCACTAGAGAGACAGCTGTGGCAACACTGTAGACTAAAAAAGCTAAAAAATTACTTGATCTGGCAACAAGTAAATTAGTTTTATTCAACCTAAATAATTTGAACGATTCTTTCAATCAAAGTAATTTTTTCAGTTGAATAAAACTATTTTCGATTGCTTGTGACCACATAAAATCTTTTTTTAAGTAGATCTGACCAGACATTTTTTACAGTGTAGGAGCAGAGTAAGCATGTTTACAACAAACATAGTAATGGTTACAATCTTGCATTTTGTCTGGAGTGTCCCTGTAATCATCAATTAAAAGCTTCTTTAGGTTCTTTCTGTGGCAGAAGGAGAGTGAAACAGCCTCTCTGTTCTGCAGAATTCTTCTCCCAGTGTCGCTCAGGTTGTGCATGCATGCCCTGTGGGGAATCGCATTAATATACACTCACACAACACACACATACCCGCAGCCCTTAATCATCTGTCTAAGTCCCTCACTGATACGGCTGTAAATGAGAGTGGAGAATTATTCTGAGTGGATCTCTTTTTTCCTCCTCTCATTATGGGAGCTTGTTGGAGGCGGGGTTGAGCTGTTAGCTGGAGGCCGCTGGCGCTGCGGAGATGACAGGCACAGCTCACACCGCTCAGCTCCAGCGGTTTAGCTCTGACGCCTAGAATAAAGACACAGCTCTTCTGACGCCAAGTGTCTGCACAGTTTATTCTTTAAACATACGTACTGAAAGTACAAGCCTCACTGAGCCGCGCTCACACACGGAGACGGAACAGTGTGTGATCGTATGTGTGCATGTGTGAGTAATTTTATGTGTGAAAGGGCATTTGAAGAAGCACTCAACCCAAATACAGAGCCATTGCTAATATTGAATGAATGTTTATAGGAGCTGTTTAGCAATATGTTCTGCCAACTGGGCCCTTTTAGTTTTGACAAAATTGCAATCTTTTTTGTGGAATATATCTGTAAAGCGATTCTTTCGAGACTAATGGTGTGACATTTAAAGGCCATAATATTCTTTCTAATTAGGTTCATCTTGCTGTTGTGGGCACACACTGTACTGTACATGTACAACAGATTCCCTATGAATAATGTTCCAGTGTGCAATAAATGACCAGTGTATTTCACCCCTTTTGATAATCTCGGTGGTCTTAATCTTGGGTAATGTGTGCATAAACTATTCCCTCACCAATCAGACTGATGTGGCTTATCTCACCCACACATCTTTAACGAAACTGTGCATTCAAGGAAACTTACTGAGCTAAAGCTAACCACCAAGCAAAAGCTCTCATTGCATGCACAACAGAGCACCAGTGGTATTGAATAGAACACAAGCTGATCAAAATATTTTTAGACAGATCCTAGTCTTTTTTTCCCCCAAACTTTTCTGGATTTTGAATATATTGTTCATAGATATTCTATAGGCTCATCTGAGCTTGACATTAAACTCATGTCAAAATCTGTTGTTTCGTATTTGAGGCCTATTCTAATAAATAAATGACTATCTTGAAACTGTAATATAAGTTGAAGTCTCAGGAAACTAAATTATTCAGCTTTCAGAATAAGAATTAGTCTTTTTTTATATGCCAAATACAAAATGCAAGTTTAGATATGTAGAAAAATGTCAGTAAAAATTCCAAAAAAGAACAAAAGACTGGGAATTATGTGCCGTTACCTTGTTCTTCTAACCAAAGATGAAACCCTGTTTTTATGCTTGTATAAACAGTTGAAGATGTGGGCAGTGGATATATACATTATGCATGTACCAGTCAGGTCCTATTGTAGATGAGTGCAACTATATTATAAGACACGAGCAAGACTGTATGCAAGATGTTGAATTATCTCCTGGAACCTGTGTGGCAGATTTTTGCCTTACAGTGTGATCACCCTGTTCTAACTTCCCGTCTTCAACGTCATAATGAGGTTAGTTCTGATAACAGGAACTGCTCTGATTGGATTACAGAAAGTCACAGTGAACCAATCACAGCCAGCAAAAACAGATGCTATCACATAGCCTGAGGCAACTTCAGCACTGGCAGTCATGTACCAGTCAAAAACCTGTGGTAACACCAGGCACAAGACAAAGGCCTGCTTCAGTGTGTTCACAGGCAACATATGAGCAGTAGTCTGTTCATTTTCAAAGTGACACAGAGCCTTTTTATGTGGCATTAATCTATGCTACTTTACTCATCTTTAATCATGAATAAAAATGAATAAAGGGCCTTCACTTCTGTTGTGTTGGCAGAATACCACCTTCTTTATCGCATGTCAATGGTTCAGATTGTAAATTCTGGCTTTACAATTAACTGATTAAAATAACTTAGTGGCAGGTGATGCAGTATTAATTGGGGTTATTTTCAGCAGTAAGTGTTAAACAGAACAGATGAAAATGGCCAATTCAGCACAGTGGCAGGATTTGATTAGAGTGTGGGCCACATGGACAACATATTTATTTACATAGGCCAGTAGTCCATGGGTGGAGGTAAAACTAACACCTAGAAACTTTCAAATGTGATAGTCAAATGTTATTTTTTGCAATTATTTATTCTTATGTTGTTTAAATAGACAATCATAAGAAGCATATCATTTTATAGAAAATAGATATAATATAAATTTAGATACATCCTATTTTCTGTGTTTTTTGAGTTGAGAAAAATACAATTCCAAAGTTGTTCATAGAAGTGGTGATAAAAATACTTCTACTAATGTTTAATAACTGTAAAAGTTACATTACAGAATGTTATTACATGAATTCATACACTGCCTAATGTCTACTATATATATATTTTTTAGTTTTGAGATAATGTTTTGTTCAAAAACATAAATTACATATAAAAACGTCTTACATATAAAGATTATAGATAAGACAAATGGAGGTGTTGTAGACATTGAGACCACTGGTTCTCCTTAACCACTATTGTAAAGAAAATCCATTACAAATAAGTTTCTCTGTAATGCATACTTTCACATCAAACTGCTCTTCATGATTTTGATGACAATTTAGAAATTTAATTATGCAGAAATGTAAAGAAAAAAATCTGTCTTTCACCCATATTAATTATAAATATCTGTTAGGTGTACTATAACTCTTAACTCTAACCCTAAGCTGAGCATGAGCCAAAAATCTTAACCTCCTGTTAATAATCAGGATCCCTGAATTGTTAGAAGATGCTGAAGATACACTTTTACAGTGGACGCTTCAGAACAGTCCTGCTCCTCTATGACTCACTGACCTCTGGGTAACACACATGAAGAAACTACTTGATCAGACATAGAGCAGGCCCGCTCAGAAACGCCTAATAACGCATGCTTTAGACAGCGCTGTGGTTTCCCCAAGCACGATCTTACTCTGCACAAATTTCAGAAGAAAAAATACTTTTTGACAAACTACCTGACCAAGAGCCCCTGTGGAAATATTAATCGCAATCAGCAAGACGTGCGTGAGTGTGTGTGTGAGTGTGAGTGTACGCATCTCTTATTCTGGTTCTGCTGAAACACTCATGCAACAGGGGCAACTGAAGTCTGGGGTGAGCAGTTACAAATTGCAGCCGTTCACTCCGTCTTTTACCTCACATGTGTTAACACTCGTGGAGCAGCGTGCCTGAAACGTAAACACAGCCGCAGTGTGTGTGAGCGCCACCGCTAAGTGAGCAATGCATCATCTCTGCAGAAGTATGCATGACGTGCATTTGGATCGCATTATTTCATTTGTTGAAGTGGAACAACACACGTCTGGCCCCAATAATAGAGTCCAGCTGGGGTGATCTGGATCCCTCTGTCGTATGAGAGAAAGAGGTAGAGAGAGAGTGAAAGTGAGTTTTGTGAATGTGAAGACCGTGCATGCATTACATTAGGGGCATTAACTCTGAAGGTTATGCAGACATGGAACTGAATGGGTACTAATTTCCTCTTACCTCCTCCATGTGGTCTGACTTATGTTGCTCTGTGTGCGTGCATGTGTGTATGTTTTTGCCCACCCACAGGGTGCTGTGATCACGCCAGCCATGGACCATACCATCTCCATGCAGCCAGTCAACATGATGGGGCCCCTCGCCCAGCAGATGAACCATCTGTCCCTCGGCACCACTGGCACTGTATGTCTCTCCTCTGTACAACATACACTGCAGGTCAAAAGTCTGGAAGCGACACTCTCTGAAAATAAATAAATAAATAAAAAGACATGAAAGTTTTGTTTCCTAAAGATATAACAGGCAGTAGCAGGTGTGTTTAGAACAAAAGTGTTTGACTAAATGTGTGCAGCAGTACTATGCAGCCAAGATTCTTGTTTAGTTTTGCTCCTGGTCATTATAATGAACCCTTCTTTAAACTACGACAACTCATATAAGGGCATATATTCATAGGCTTGTTGTCTTTCATATCAACATAACTTGCTTGTTGGTTTCAAAGTAATCACTAGAATAATCAGAAGTTAATGGATAAGTCTAAATAATTGGATAAGATTATAGAGTAATTCTTGTTAATGGATAAGGCTTAATAGTTACTGAGTAATTCACATGGCCAAGGAGCCTGATCGTTTTATGTCTGCAAACTGATGAAATATTTTGGTGAAGAAAAAAAAATGTCTTTGTTTAAACTAGATGTCAATAAATATGTTAGTTCTTTGTTAGCAGACTGACTTTTTACATTTTTAAAAAACACCGCTTGCTTGCCTACTTTGACCTGTACTGTACTCATTCTGTAGCCTTCACTGTCTGACCGGCCCTCGCTGGCTTTGTCCCTCTGTTTGCAGTACATGACGGCGGCTGCTGCTGCAGCTCCTATGCAGGGAACCTACATTCCCCAGTACACTGCGGTGCCTGCCTCAGCCGTCTCAGTGGAGGTAAGGCTCATTCTGCTCCAGACAGCCCTCTTTATTTCACCTCTGACCAGAACAACTGACTGTAAGACTTACAAATCACAGCTATCATCAGCAATTTCAAAAGCATTTTGTCATTTTATACTAATTATCTCTCAGACATAGCTCATCAGAATCAGCAGAAGTTCTGCCAAAAGAACAGATGTGTTTATAGTGGAAGAGGCCTTATTATGTTTGAAACAGATGAAGCCATTGTCATGTATCCAGTCTCGCTCTGGGAAAATGTGTTCTTTGTTTAACATTATTGGCATTTTTTGACATTAAAACAAACATAAAAAATGGCAAGTGCACAACCTGTCGATACAGAATGTAAATCTAATGCAACTGTCTCATTATGTCTCTAGCTATGTATTTACTAATGTAATTTTGTACCTACGTTTTTGAGCAGTGTGGCAAAATGAGAATAACAACTCCAGACATCCAAGGGTTAATGAGCACTGGCTAGATTTAGAGCATGGTGTCTGCAGTTGTAATTATGTGACTTTCACCAGTCTGGAACATTACTGAATCAGTAGTAGTCTTGGTTTCATAAACCATCTGACACAGTTTCTTGGAAATATAAATCGTAATCAGGGCTAGACTTGAATGTGTCTCACTGTAGAATTCCGTTGTCAAGGATACTGTGGTGATATCTGTACAACTATATCATTTTTCAGAGTAAAATGACAGACATATATTTGAAGTGTCCTTTTGCTTCACCAAAATAGGAGGCCTAATGCTAGTTTAGTAATATCAGAGTCGTGCAATTGCTGGGAAATCCATTCCAATGGCTACCTAATGAAAGCCGTTAGCCGTGTAATGAGACTACTTCCAGAATCAACTGCCCTTAAATCTGATTTGAGAGCAGTATGACCGATCGACTTTACAACCAAAAACGCTGACCATGAATAATGAAAAGAAAAAGAAATAATCATCTTTGTGGTTAATTGGCTCCATCTCACACTGACAATATATGAATCTTTAATTTAAGTAATTCAGTCTAAGAAAAACAAAACTTTAATCTTTTTACTTTTTACTTTTTTTTTTTTTTTTTTTTTTTTTTTTTACAAAACCTCATGTCACAGCTGTTAGCACATCTATAAATCCTTATGAACAAACTGTATCTGGATCATGTTCCCATTTATATTTCAGGAACTTTTAAGTGGTCATCCATGACATCCTGTTTGACTGGAATATAAATATGAAAGGACACAGAGGCCAAATTCCCTTAGACATTCATCAACATGGGGAAGATTAGAGAATGCACTGATGACATTAGACAAAAGAGCATTGACCTTCACAAACCAAATAGCTGAATATCCACTGCTGAGGCAATCATTAAAAAGTACAGCTGGAGCACTAGCGAATCTGCATGGAAGAGGGTTCATGTTTTTTTATCCCAGGCAAAGTGAGGAGGATGGTTAGAGAGGGAAACATTTCTAACAAACTATCCAGAAGGTGGGCCAGAAGGCACCTTTCATTCCTCAAAAGACTAATGTAAGCACCTGGAGTTCACTAAGCTCTTTTGGAACTATGGAGTTTTATGGTCAGATGAGGTGGAAATGGAGAAAGAAAAGCCTCTGTGGTGGAGGATCTGTGGTGTTTGAGGGCTGTTTTTCTCCAAAGAGAATGTTCTTATCATGGAATCATGGACTCCTGAAGTATCAGAAGATTTTAAATGAACTTTCAGTAGCCTCTGATTAAAAGCTGTAACTGGGTCATATTCAGAACAAGACAGCAAGACAGCGATCCAAACTATACATCCAAATCCACACATAATGTTTCAGTGAATATTATGTTGGCAAAGTTATATGCAGTTATATGCCAGAAATAGTGACACATGGGTATTATAATAATAAAAAAAAGTTTTTGTTTTCTTTGTTCTAATAGATCAGCTGTTTTATCGTATTTTGAGTGTGCAATTGAGCTACTTACCCACGAAGACATTTTTAATGACCTCTTACGTATCTTCACAGATTCACAGAGGGAGCCAATACTGATGGAGCTATATGTACAGTCTTAGCCTCAATGCGTAATGTACAAAATATATTCAAATGCAAAAAAATATCTTTTTGACCTGTTATATTGAAGTTGCCATTAAAAATTGTAGATTCTAAACCTTTTATGACCAAAGCCTAAAAGTGACCGACTGACTATTAGTCTGTTTCACTGTGATCTAATGTTTAGACAATACAGATAAGATGTAGTGTAGATTGGGCTGGGTTTCTCTAGATTAACATGGAATTTAAAGTTTGTAGGTCTCTCACAGTTGTAAAGGTATAGAAGTTCAAAAACAATGTATTGAATGTGTAGGTGGTAAAATATTCAGTCTTAAAGGGGTCATTGCTGATATTAAAAAAAATCACAGTTCAAGGGAGCCTCTAGTTCTTTTTCCATGGTCTGGCAGCCAGAGGCATGATGTTGCTGCAGGTGTTTTCTTTCCTTTCAAGCATACATTTCTTAGAAATATGTCACATGATGACACACATGACATGCACTTGCTCCAGGGTGTGGTGACAGAGGCGTCTCCACAGAGTGTCCCTCCCTCTTCCCAGGATGCCAACGGTCAGCAGCAGCCTCTCTGCGTGGATGGCAGCAGTGATCACGCACCCACCTACTCCTACCAGCCTGCTAAGTGAGACTCTTCATATCTACCTACACACAGACACATTAGATAGCACAGCTTTAGTGTATTTAATGTCAGTGCTTACACTCTTTAAATTAATGCTTCCTTAGTAATCTTGGATGTGCAGTTTTAGGGAAAAGACCAGGCTGTCAGTAGATTATAAAATTATTTTGTGTAGTTAATTGTGATTAATCCCTTTTGTATTCATTTGCTTGCATTGTTACCTATAGAGTTTTGTACAATTTATTATAGTGATGAGTGGACAAATATCAGCATGTAATTAAACAGTTAGTCAATAAAATTATTTTCATCATATGATCATGTGAACACGTGATTTCCGCAGAGTGAGTCTCCCATTTTCATCATCGACGTCCAAGGAAAGCAATAATGGCTGTATATTTCAACTCGTGATTCACTGATGATTTCAAATCATGACTTCATTCTCTTCCATAGTTCTCCCACAAGCACTGTCCATCCTGCAGTAATAGCATTATTAATATTACACATATTGCCCCCGGTAGCAGTGAGTTTTACTTATTTAAAGGGGAATTCCACCCATTAAAAAAAAATCTGCATAGTTGAATCATTGCAATGGACAGTGCTTTGGCATGAACTGGTTTATTGTAGAGAAGCTTACAAACTCAAATTTCTTTACAGTGCTTGTGGTGAGAGCCACAGGTCACAATGTCTGCAATGTATTATGCAAAACAGCATAGTGAACACTAAGCATATTCTATATCAAAATCTTCTCATAAAGCTGTTGTAAAACAGGCATCTGAGTATTCATATTCACTTCAGGTAAAAACCTTATGATGGAGCTTTTAGAGACATTAAACTGTTCAGACGTCTGGTTCCAATCACCACCACTGTGAACAGTTCTGACTCGCCACCTTTCTCCAGAGCAGAGCACTTCACGTTAAACCACCCTGAGCGATTTTGTTGACGTCTCATCCATTTTAATATGTAGGAATTTTTGTTGGTGTTTAAAAAATGGCAGCAGTTTTAAATAACTTTGGTTTTATCAAGAGAGCCATCAATGGAACTTTCCTTTGAAAGTCTGTATTTGAGTGACAGGACTGCAGTCGCAGAGTCATAGAAACAGTGGGTGGTATTTAAACATGTTAACATGGTCGCCACTAGTATAGAACCTGTACTTTATGTGGAGGTTCTTTGAACTTCATGAAGGTTCTTAACACTCACACATCTCATATACAGAAATGGTTCTTCAAAAAAGCATCCAGAAATAGAAAAGTGGTTCCTTTGTGGTATAAAGGACACTTTTTGGAAGCGTTATGTTTAAGAGTGCACATGCACATTTCAGGCTTTACTGCTGTCTGTTGTATCAGTGTCAGTATTGTCCTCAACATTTCTTTCTTTTTTTCTCTTCCATTCCATGCTGGCTCCTTCCTCCCTGGCTTATGCTCTTCCTGTCCCCCCACTTGTGGTCAGATAACGAGAGGAGGAGGAGGGGGTGTTTGGGTGACTGCGTTGCCTTGAGATTGGGGGACAGTGCCGGGGCTGTGGAGGACGAAAGGAAAAGCAGAACAGAAAACGTTTGTGTCCACCTTTGCACAAGCACCAAAAAAAAAAAAAAAACAGAGAATTTATCAGAGCGACAGGAGCCTTTGAAAGCCACCATCATGGTTTAAGAAGAGCTGCAGTCCTGGAGGTTGAGCTTAAATGGCTAAATCTACAACTTTACAAGACTTTTCCTTCATGAAGTGATGAAATTCAAACAAGTACAAAAGTTTTCCAGTTATTTTCTGAATGTGCAGGTAGACTTTCAGCTACAGCGAGTTTTCTATTAGAAGAGGAAGCATGTTATTTGTGAAAGAGAGAATGAGAGAGAGAGAGAAAAAAAGAAGTCTTCCTCGGATTCTAAGCTACTTTTACTTTTTTTTTTTATGAGTTAGATTTTAGTTTTCTAGAGAATATCAATGTTTTATCATCTTTGTTGCCTTAATTTTGAGAAACGTCCAAGACTTTTCCCAGTTGAACGTCTTGAAAGGAAGAAGAAGATAAAAACTGTCTGAATGGACTCATGGAGTGATGCGAGGCCTGGGGCAGGGTGGAGTGGAAGCCTGTGATATTACCTGTACAGAGGAATGAGAGAGATCTTGTGAAGACATTTTAAATTATCAGTGGCGACATTGTGTTTAAAAAGAAAGGACAGTCAAAATATAGTGATGTGTTTAAAGAGAGTTGCATTTTTTAGAAAAAAAAGAGAAAAATGTAAACCACTGCATCCTGGGAAATGCAGTTTATTGTGTAGTGCAGATCATTTTTAATGGCATTATTGTTTTTATCTGCAATATTTTTTATGAGCTTTAAGGTGTTTTCAGCCTGCTTTGCTTGTTTCATTGCGAAAAAAAGAAAAAAAAAATCAAAAAACTAAAAACCGGGGGAAAAAAAAAATAAAATAAATATAAAAATATTGGCAGCGCAAAAGTACGTAGATAGGAGCTTTTGAATTAAAATAAAGAAAATGTGTGCAAAAAGCAATAGTAATAGGAAATTGTTGACAATTTCTTTAGTCTTTCTTAGCTGTGGATCAAATGCAGCCCATGGATGGCATATTTTATACCAAAGATGAAGAAACCCCTTAGAGACAGTGGAGTAGATCGATTTCTTTTCTATTTGATATTTTTTGGCCTTGTTGTTCTAGTCTCTGTGTCTCAGAAGTATCTGTTTGACCTTGACGGCCAAACTGGTACTCTCATTGGGTGTGGGGGCGGGGCTGTGGGTTTAAACTTCCTTCCACTGCTGCAGCTTTTCTGCCAATCATAAAGACTTAGACGGAGAGTAATGGAGACTTCCAGATAGCGTGCGTTGCATTGAGTGTGACAACTCCCCAGCAGATGGCATCAGAGAAGCAGCAGAAAGGAGTTTTCTGTCTCTCAGTCTTCTACTGTCCTTCTCTGCTACAGCACCCCTGGGTCACTGACTCAAGCTCTTTCAGTCTTACATGTTTCACGTGGGTCATCTGGTTCTGAAACAAGGTTCTATCGTATCTCCTTAGGGACAAGATTGTTTCAAGGAAATCTGTATCCCCATTGTGGCGTAACCTTTGCCAAGCTAGGAATGTCAAAGTACTCACGTGTGTGTATTTAAATTCTCTGCAGTTAGCTACCTCAATTTAACGCAGTTCCACCATAAGGAAACGGGAAACTAAAGCGGACATGAATTACCATCTGGCTGTGAACTACCTGACAGGTTGTGAGATGAAGCTTTGCTTTGGGGCCAGTGGAGAAAGCTATGATTTGCTCTCATGCCATAGTGTATATGTTTTATGCTTTGAAACAAATGCCCCACTTTATACCACTATAAAATATGTTCGCATTCACGTCTGCTGAAACCTCACCACTGGTTTATTTGAGCAATTTATGAACTCACTGTTTAAAAGGTGCAACAAAGGTTATCAGTCAATGTAGGACCAGGTGGTTACTCCAGTGCCTTGTTACAAAGCAATGAAGAGTTAAATCTGTGAAGCAGAGATAGTTTTGACCACCCATCCCTAATGAACTCTCATCAGTTTCACAAGGAGAACAGTGAAGAGACGGTTTGTCATCGTCTAAGAATGAAGAAAGAGCTTGGCTGTTGCTCTTAATTTGCATAGATCATAGTTACTAGTCAGATGATTTGATAATGTCGATTCATTGCTTAGCACAGAGTTTAAATACACATAGTGACACTTAGACAGGCCTTGGTGGAGGTTCTTTTTGCGCTACATATTTTTTTTATATAGGTTCCATGGTCATTGTTGTTTTGAAGGTTCTTCTGAAGTACCTTTGGAGTGACGTTCTCATAAATCTTCATTAGGTTGGGGAACGTTTATTTTTTCCTTATTTTTCCTCTCTGAATTAAAGGAAGCCATTTCAGTCTCTAAAATGTTGACATTTTCTGAATACAGGGGCTGAGATCTGTGCTATACTCCGGTTGTTTGTCAGTGCTCGTCGTTGCTCATTGTTTCTTGAAGCTCATCTTTCATTGTCTCTTCAGAGAGGGGGGATCTCTGGGTGCTAAACACTTTGTTCCTCAGCATGCACTGGGTAACATCTTAAACAAGTGATGAGTGGTGATGAGTCAACTGCTAGGGGTCAGAGTAACAGCAATGCTGGTGATTCGTAGTGACAAGAGTCTTCTCTGCATTGTGTTAAGAGAACTGCTAGCCGCTGAATGAGAGAGAATACAGTATCATAGAGTTAGAATTATGTTACCGTTGATATTGCCATTCGATGACCTAATAAAAATATGTTGTGTTTGGGGTGAGGGTGTGGGTGGGGATGGGGGATTGGAGTTTTTGTCTTCTGGAAGAGGGTTATTGACTATGAATTCCTTTCTGCCATGCGTCTCAACAAGGGCAGTATGTAGGCTACATTGTAATGTCTCATCAGTGACAAGACTACACTAAGCATAGCTCTGTTACAATGTGGAGGTCAAGCTAGCTACACATTTTCATTTCTAAGACAAAAAAACAAACAAAACATCATCTATAGCAAATGGTTTTGTTTCTTTTTTTTTCTACTGCCTTTCTGGAGAGTTCATTTTATCATGCAATTGCTGCTATCAGGCATTCAGTATTGGAGGGCCACAGTGGCAGATGGGAAGAGATTAAATTACTGCTGCTTTCTAAACAATCATAAGGACCACCGTCTTAGCAGGTATTAGAGGTGCTTGCGTAATATAAAGGGGCCACGTGCCTCCTGTATTACAGAATATAGGCAGATATGGAGGGAGCTGCTCTAAACTGTAGAACAGAGTTCTCATTCTGTTTGTTGTGCTGTAGCCTTCAGAAAGTGGACGGTGCTCTTCCATTCCTAATGGGGTTTCCACACTGTAAAATCAAACAGTGAGCCAACTTAAATAATGCACGTATTGCAAAACTAAGAAAGACTGTGACCTCCTAATCGCTGAGGTACTTCAAACGATTATTTATTTAAGTAAGCTCATTGCTGGCTTTCACAGTGCACTGGCCTTGAAACCTCCTCCTCTTTCAGAACACTACACATTTCATTGGATGTTAGGGTGGAGTCTCACATTGCGTCTTCAGATCTGATGGACTGTCATAGATAATCATCAAGTAAGAATGTTCATTGACCTATCAAAGACCTCCGGCTTTAGCAATGGGAGGGTCATGTAGTGTCAGCATGGAAAAAAAAAACAAAACAAAAAAAACCTATGTTCTACCAAATTCAGCCAAAACAGCAAAACCTCTATAAGAAATTAACTTATTGACAGAGGAAATAAAGACTATTTATGGAATTCTTTTTATTTGTACAAGTGTTGGTGAAAGGAATATGAAAGTGAAACAGTTCTAGGATGCTATTGTTTTTTAATTTGCTGCACATTCATGCCTCCCGTGTGTTCGAGTCGTGATCCTGAGAGTTTCTGTAAATCAGTGGATGTCGAGTTTAAACTTCTGTTTATTATTTTTCTTTCAATGAAGCTTTCAATAAAAAAGGTCAAAAGAATCTCATTTTCACTATATTGTCTTTGCTCTTTCTTTATAATATTATTTTTGGTACAGAAGCATATTTACAAAATGTATTCAGTTCATTGTTTTTAAAATCGGTGGTTTTCTTTTTTGCAAAGTATTATTTTAAAAGGCACCTGTTGTGTTTCAGATCGTTGTGCAGATTTCTTTGTGCAAGTTTGAATCCAAAGTGCCCTTGTGCACGTGTACAAGTTCATAATCTCACCATTGGACACAAACGTACCACTGTAAGAAAACATTTCCGCCTCTGCTTTAGAGGAGCCTCAGTGCAGTCTGGTTGGAATTCTACCATCAGTCTACTATCATTCTGATGATGTGCTAAGTTGTTTCTCTGAAGCCAGTGTCATTCTGTTAAATATTCTGTGACGTAATCTAAGAATTCATTCAAGTTTACCATTGGTTAAATGGTCCAAATACTTTTGGGGACCACTGTAGAAATATAATACCCCTACTTAAACTACAATAATACAATAAGTAACTACAAGACTTATGGTGGATATCTTTGTAAGAGCTGATAACACTTTCACTTCCATATAATATTCCTGCTATACTTTCTGATGTAATACCCTGTAGCAAAATATAGTAATTATTTACTGTATAGAAATTTCTGAATATGATCTTTTTGGGAATTCAGGAGAGAGTTCTTTTTCATAAGGGGATATTTCTGAAGCCATGAGTGCATAATGAGACAGGAGTGAGTGCAAGCCTGCAAACCAGTGTTTAATGGCAATCTGCATGTAATTTCTCTAGGAGACCAGTGGAGGGGACCATAGATGCAGAAATGGTATGGAATGCGTTGTGTTTGCAGTCTGCTGGAGGAAGAGCTTTCTATTAAAGACTGGAGCTTGTTTACATAGACCTTAAGGAAATATTGAGTACAAGTTTCTCATACACTCTGGTTAATAGAGAGCAATAACACAAAAAAATAACATCACAATACTTAAATATGTTTTTACTTTACAAGTTGGAAATCATCATGCAAAAGTTTGGAATCACAGCTTTCAATAATATAAAACCATTCTTGTTGAAGATAGATGTGTAAAATGATTATAATTTGATGCTACTACTTTACAACTTTATAGATTTCAGTTAATTAGTAGGGAGCTGTGAAAAACGAAGATGGTGAACAGAGTTGTAGATGATTTCATAATGACTGAGAAAGTTGTATAATGCAGTGATTAAATTAAATCAAATGTTAATATAAATATAATACATCATTGGCTTTTTTTTTAGGATATACACTGACTGGGCACGTTAAGTACACCTCCTACCTCCTTGTATCTATACTCATTGTCCATTTTATCACCTCCACTTTGTAGTTCTACAGTTACCGACTGTAGTCCATCTGTTTCTCTATATACATTGTTAACCCCCTTTCACCCTGTTCTTCAAAGGTCAGGACTCCCACAGGACCACCACAGAGCAGGTATTATTTGGGTGGTGAATTATTCTCAGCTCTGCAGTGATACTGACATGGTGGTGGAGTGTTAGTGTGTGTTCTGATGGTATGACATCTACGTGTCGCTGCTGGACTGAGAATACTCCACCAACCAGAAATATCCAGCCAGCAGAGAACAAAGTCTACAGTCTGTAATTATAGAACTACAAAGTTCATGTATATGATAAGTGGAGCTGATAAACAGGACAGCATGTGTAGAAACTAGGTACTAAATCAAGCGGCCCGTCAGTGTAGTAGTTCAGTGTTTTAGACATACTCAGATTCCCATGACAAATTCAATATGCTTTTTGGAGTACATCACAGTAACAATAATACTTCATCATTTTGCCCACCCCTATGTTCAGTACAGTGTAGTGTATTGAGGTACAGAGTGGAGAAAGAGAGAGAGAGGGAGAGAGGACACTCCAATGGAAAGAATGAGAGGTCGTTGAACCCTGCCCCATGCTGCAATGGCCAATGACCTTCCACGCCTGGCCTCCTCCTACTCATCCAAGACGGATCGATAGAGAGATTGTTCTTCTACACAAGTGACTGTTTCAGGCCCATTGGTGACCTCTGTCCTTCCCTCCCTACATTCAAACCCCATCACTCTCCCTGTCCTACACATACAATACTCATCTTCATATCTGACATTTGGGGAGGCAAAAGAGGCAGAGACATTTTTCTCCATACAGTAGGGCATTTGTTCTCCTTCTCAGAGGATACATTTTTTTAATCTCCGCCGACAGCCTACATATTCCCTTATTTGGTTTATTTCAGAAGTGTTAATGCCTGGGGCACACACACAACCCCGCTGATCACCATATGCCTTCCTAAATACATGGATGTCTAGTTAGCTGTTTAGCAAGGCCTGTTTGTGGACAGCAGAGCTGAGTACTGTGCTGTGTTTTGGTATGTGTGTTATGACTGTATAGACTACACTCTTGTTGACATGTGGAGCATATGTCCCACATAAATCACACAGCAGCTCAACTTCCTGTATCAAATGACTGCCCATCATAGCTGCCAGGATCTTGCCTACCTCCTTTTCCCAAAACTCATTTGTTCTTTTCCCATTGCCACAATGGTCTCTCCACTGTGAAGAATCCATGGGAAATCTTTGTAAATTACAGTACTGCTATTCAAAGGCACAATACGCTAATCTAAATAGAAACCATTCAAACGACCACAACAGGAAAGACAGGATATAGTGTGAGATGATGAGATTGCCACATGTAAAGATTCAGGAGCACCTCAGTGGCAGCTGCTAGCTGTTTGAACTTGACTCAGTGAATGTATTGTGCAATATTCCTAATTAAAGAAATTCTTATTTCCACATACAAAACTTCTACTGGCCTTTTGGAGTAAAGCCTCTGAAGAAAGATTCTGGAACAGCGGCACTTGAGCCTAAAATGACCCTGCCAACCATCAGCTAGAGGGCTATAAATCCCCCCAGCATTGGGCTGTGGGGCAGTGGAAATGTGTTCTCTGGAGTGGAGTACCATCGCTAATGAGCTTGTGCCTGAATGCAATCAAACCCTCACAGAAAAGTTCCAACAACTAGCCTAAAATCTACTCAGAATAGTAGAGGCTGTTACCAATACCACCGATTAAGAAGAAAATGTAGATGAGCAAGTATCTACAAATTTGTCCACATCACATATCAGTATTTTAGGCTTTAGAAATGAGCTTATCATAGCTCACAAATAATAACAGCTTTTAGAGCTGTTTTAATGACAGATTAAGATCACTCTCCTGGCTTACATAATATCTCAAATAGGCCTACTGCACAGGCCAAGAGTATAAGACATTTGAATTTGACACATCTGTTCTGTTTATTAGTCCAGTTCTTCACCTTCTACAGGCGTTATAGTGGAAAAGACCAGCAGGCCAAAAGGCTGACGGGCTTCTTTTAAGAAAGAGCTCAGTATAAAAGAGCTGTGAGGAGCCTGGAGAAGCTGGCTGCAGAAGGCAGTGCTGTAATTTCTTGAAGCTTGAACCAGTGTTGGAGAGCCAGCAGTGAGTGTGAGGGGGAGACTGGCAGCCTCACTTGAGCGCCTTGCCAGCTGGCTTAGCCGTTTCTACAGTTACCTGCAGACCACGGACTTGGGAGAAACTCTGGAACCTGGGGGAAGGTTTCTATGGTAACTTGTTGAATTGTGAGCAACCTCAGCCAGCTCCTGGACGAACCTAATGAAGCCCAACATTTGTATTGTTTCTGTGTTTCGGCATGCAGCAAATGAAGAGAAAGCATGGAGAAAACCAAACACAGGAGCCAAGATGCCAAGATGTCTCTGTTAATTTTCCATATGTCCCAATGTGCCTGAGTAACTCTGTCCTTTGTCAGTTTATCAATTTATATGGGCTTCCCCCAATCTCTCTTTCTCTGTCTCTTTCTCTTTCTCTCTCTCTCTCTCTCTCTCTCTTTCACTTAAATCATTAGTGTATTTTAGTGTAATTTAATGTAATTTAGCGTAAAATGTAGTGTAATTAAAGTATAAGTCTCAAAAAGTGAAAATATGAAAGTACAGATACTTGAAAAAATACTTAAATGCAGTTATGAGGTATATGTGCTTCATTAATGTCCACCACTGTGTATAAAATAATGAAGTAAAAGATCCAGTAATGCAGACATCAGTAAAAATACTCCACATACTCTAGATAGGAATATAAACATGTGTATGTATGTGTACTTGTAGTTCTACACTTCTGAGGTCCACATGCTTTGGTATTCACTTTTGCTGTAAATTACTAAAATACAGAAACAATACTTAAAATAAACGTGTGGGTAAAATATATTACATGTTTTGTATAAAAACTGTTGGAAAACACTGAACCCCTTATTTAACTGAACCTCCCACGTACTTCACAGAGCCTCATTTGCGTGTACGTGAAGTCAATGTAAGAGTATTTGGACGCTTGCTGTGTTTCCATAGAGGGAGGTTGGAGGTGAGTAGGTAAGTTAGACCTCCCACCAGTTGGACCCTCTGCGCTCTGCACTCTTCACTCGGCCCAGCCAAACCCACAGCAGGGCTGAACAGAAGAAACTGTACAGATCTCCTGTAGGATCGTGCTGAATTTCAGCTTCACGTGGCCTTCAATTTTCATTTAAGGGTCATTAAGGTTTCTCTCTCTCTCATCACACCAACACACCAATGTCTGCCAAGCACTGACATCCTCTTTTCTCCCTGTCTCTCTGTCTCTTTCTCTTTTCCTGCTGTTTCCTCTCTCGCTCTTCCCCTCTGATATTTCCCCAGAGCTGGAATGTGGAACTTTATGCAGACGTTTGTATTTTTTTCTCATGTTTCCATGCTCTCTCTCCAGATATGGCTAGCTTAACAGAGGCTCAGATGGCTGGAGCCGTTGCTATGGCTCCGGCCCTGACAACAGGCATAAACAGTGGTTCTGTGTGTACGTGTGTGTGTGTGTGTGGTGAGTAGGTGCAGAGCTGTGTATTGACACAGGCAGAGGAGAAGGGCATTCCACTGACTCCTACTCAGAGAAACGAGAGGATTTAATGCCTTAAGATAAATATATATATATATATATATATATATATATATATATATATATACATATGTGGTTAAAAACTCCAGCAGTATTGCTGTGTCTGATCTGCTCAGACCAGCACAATACACACTAATGCACCACCGCTACGACAGTTTTACTGCAGTGCTAAGAATGATCCACTACCCAAATAGTACCTGCTCTGTGAGGGTCCATGATGGCCCTGACCAATGAAGAACATTATAACTATAGAACTATAAAGTGCATCTATATAATAAGTGGAGCTGATAAAATGGACAATGAGCGTAGAAACAAGGAGGTGATCATAATGTTATGCCTGATCAGAATACATATACTATATTTCCAAAAGTATTCGCTCATTTCCCTTTACACACACATATGAATATGAGTGACATCCCATTCTTAATCAGTACGCAGTCATGTTGGAACAGGAAGGGGCCGTCCCCAAACTGTTCCCACAAAGTTGGGAGCATGAAATTGTGCAAAATCTCTTGGTCTGCTGAAGCAATAAGAGTTCCTTTCACTGGAACTAAAGAACCGAGCCTAACTCCTGAAAAACAACTCCATACCATAATACCCCCTCCACCAAACTTTACACTTGGCAAAATGCAGTCCGACATGTACCGTTCTTCTGGCAACCGCCAAACCCAGACTCGTCCATCAGATTGCCAGATGGAGAAGCGTGATTCTTCACTCCAGAGAACACATCTCCACTGCTCTAGAGGCACTTTACACCACTGCATTCAGCGCTTTGCATTGCACTTGGTGATGTTAGGTTTGGATGCAGCTGCTCAGCCATGGAAACCCATTCCATGAAGCTCTATATGCACTGTTTTTGAGCTAATTTGAAGGCCACATGAAGTTTGGAGGTCTGTAGCGATTGACTCTGCAGAAAGTTGGAGATCTCTGGGCACTATGCGCCTCACAACCTCAGCATTTTATGTGGCTGACCACTTTGTGGCTGAGCTGCTGTCGTTCCCAATCGCTTCCACTTTGTTATAATACCACTGACAGTTGACAGTGGAATATTTAGTAGCAAGGAAATTTCACGACTTGACTTGTTGCACAGGTGGTGCATCACGGTACCATTCTGGAATTGACTGTATATATATATATATATACACTGCTCAAAAAAATAAAGGGAACACTCAAATAACACAAATAACAAATAACATGAGGTGGCGGATGGTCTCCTGAGGGATCTCCTCCCAGACCTGGACTAAAGCATCCGCCAGCTCCTGGACAGTCTGTGGTGTAATGGAGGATGGAGCGAGACATGATGTCCCAGATGTGCTCAATCAGATTCTTGCTAATAGTGTGTCTTGCTAATCTAGTGTGTCTTGCTAATCGCCAATGATTTCCACTTGTTGTCTATTCCAGTTGCACAACAAGTGTTCCCTTTATTTTTTTTTAGCAGTATATATATATATATATATATATATATATACACTTAAACAACACAATATAACTCCAAGTAAATCAAACTTCTGTGAGATCAAACTGTCCACTTAGGAAGCAACACTGATTGACAATCAATTTCACAGCTGTTGTGCAAATGAAATAGACAACAGGTGGAAATCATTGGCAATTAGCAAGACACACTCAATAAAGGAGTGGTTCTGCAGGTGGGGACCACAGACCACTTCTCAGTACCTTTCTGCTTTCTGGCTGATGTTTAGGTCACTTTTGAATGCTGGTGGTGCTTTCACACTTGTGGTAGCATGAGACGGACTCTACAAACCACACAAGTAGTGGTAGTGCAGGTAGTGCAGCTCATCCAGGATGGCACATCAATGCGAGCTGTGGCAAGAAGGTTTGCTGTGTCTGTCAGCATAGTGTCCAGAGGCTGGAGGCGCTTCCAGGAGACAGGCCAGTACAAAAGGAGATGTGGAGGAGGCCATAGGAGGGCGACAACCCAGCAGCAGGACCGCTACCTCCGCCTTTGTGCAAGGAGGAACAGGAGGAGCACTGCCAGAGCCCTGCAAAATGACCTCCAGGAGGCCACAAATGTGCATGTGTCTGCACAAAGGGGGGGAGAAACTGATTCCATGAGGATGGTATGAGGGCCCGACGTCCACAGATGGGGGTTGTGCTCAGAGCCCAACACCGTGCAGGACGCTTGGCATTTGCCAAAGAACACCAGGATTGGCAAATTCGCCACTGGCGCCCTGTGCTCTTCACAGATGAAAGCAGGTTCACACTGAACACATGTGACATACGTGACAGAGTATGGAGACGCCGTGGAGAGCGATCTGCTGCCTGCAACATTGTTCAGCATGATCGGTTTGGCAGTGGGTCAGTAATGGTGTGGGGTGGCATTTCTTTGGAGGGCTGCACAGCCCTCCATGTGCTCGCCAGAGGTAGCCTGACTGCCCTTAGGTACCGAGATGAGATCCTCAGACCCCTTGTGAGACCATATGCTGGTGCAGTTGGCCCTCGGTTCCTCCTAATGCAGCACAATGCTAGACCTCATGTGGCTGGAGTGTGTCAGCAGTTCCTGCAAGATGAAGGCATTGAAGCTATGGACTGGCCCGCCCGTTCCCCAGACCTGAATCCGATCGAGCACATCTGGGACATCCACCAACGCCACATTCCACCACAGACTGTCCAGGAGCTGACGGATGCTTTAGTCCAGGTCTGGGAGGAGATCCCTCAGGAGACCATCTGCCACCTCATCAGGAGCATGCCCAGGCATTGTAGGGAGGTCATACAGGCACATATATATAGTACATGATGATGTTGATGGGCTACTTGAAATTTAAACGTAAAATCTTGTAAACGTAAAATTGTGCCATTTCAAGAATGTTGCACTCAGAAAGTGTGATATGATTATAAAACGAAGGGACCTGTTGATGTGATTGTTTTTCCTCTGGTTTTATATTAAGCTCACTTCATTTAATGGTCTATTCAGGGGATCTTAACTTTATGTAGTAGTTATTTATTTACATTGATGGTCATTGATTTGTAGCAAGGTAAATTATAGCATTACTTAAAACTGTGTAGATATTCATAATAGACTAACTTTAGCTCCTTGCATGAAACTGTCAGCTTCTTATTTGTCAGCTTCATGTTCGAATTTCTACCTTAAATGATGCATCAGCTAGCATCATGTTTAAATTTTCCCATTCCACCTTAAATAGTGCATCAGCCAGCATTTTGTTTAAATTTTCCCATTCCACCTTAAATGGCTCATCAGTCAGAATCAGCCAGGACAGCTAATTAGCATGGTGAGGTATTAAAGAAATAAAAGCTACCAAGAGCAGTCCATGCAAACTAGATTAATCTATGTCCGAGGATTATAACAAAACAAATTTGGTGAAAATCAGTTGAGTACTAAGGAAGTTGTGGCCGATTTAATGTTGAAGCTTATCATCTTGCAATACAAGTGAATTTATTCACAAGTGGATCTTGACCACCCCCAACATGGCAGACACACAGACATGTAGCCTCCAACTGAGAACAACAGGCAATGCAGCATCTAGGTATGTAAATCTATGGATGTCAACCAATCCTGACTGCCTGCCTAGCCACTGATCAACGGCCTAGTAAATATTAGCATTAGTGTAACTTTTACTTCAGCTGTCAAGCCAAATCATAAAGAATATGTTCATTTTATCATTACACGGCGCAAAATGTAGACAGTATGTAGAAATGTAAAAATACAGACAACTTTTTTACCCTTTCAGTTACAGTCAGACTAAGATACCTAGATAGCCAGCTAGTTTCCTTGCAAACTGTAGCTTTTAGCTTGTTTCCCTACTCATCTGACTGGAGTCATTTCTGTTGTTTGAGTAATCCATTTTCTCATTAATCATTGTAATGATTAATTGAAGACTGAACTTATGCACCATGGCTTACAAACAATAACTCTAATAATTAACTCTACGGCTTCTTTCTGCATTCCCCAGCTAAATCAAATAAAATCAAAACATGTCCAGCCATCCCTCCCCTAAAAAACCACCACAAATCAGTTGTAATTTGTCAAAAGCTCATCTCACCTTCATGATACATCATCAAAAGCAGTAGAGGTATTACTGTGACACTGCTGAAGGAGACGAGTAGGCATGTTTACAACAGATGAAGCGATAAAGTTACATTTTTCGTTTTGGCTGAAGTGTCCCCTTAAGAGCTCTGTGTTTGGGAATAGCTTTTAAAAGAAAACTCCAAAAACACTTGCTTCAGTGCCTATGGTCTATTGTCTGTTTTCAATCAGTAGGGTTTTTCAGTTGATTTTTTAAGTACAAGAAAAGGGCTGGAAATTATTGTCTGTGGGTAACTGAACATATGCCACAGATGCGGCAGATGGAGTTTTGAACTTCTTAGTGTCCGCCTTAAAATATTTGTGCTTTTTTTTTAAGCGTTTTAATGAATCTGGCCCCAGGTCCTGCAGCCCTTTATGTCCAGACCTCAGTGACGTTGGAGGAATGCGTATTTCCTATGTAGACAAGAGCAGAGGGGGCTGTGAGTGTTCAGGATCAGAGCTGCGCAGAGAGAGGAGATGAGAGAATTATAGCTCTTCCCTGGCCTCTGTTTGTTTTCTCACAGAATAGTATGGGCCAACGTGCGCCATTGCCTCATCCTTGGATTTTAACTCCACACAGGTCGTCACAGCGGCATGTGTAGAAGTGTGTGTGTGACTGAGTGTGTGCGGAGAACGTTCTCAAGAGTTGCTGGAACATTCCACTGGCACTGGCAGCCTATTAACTATTTTCTGTGTAATAGTCCTGGGGGAGGGTAATGTTTGAGCAGTGTGGTAATGAACTAATTAAATGGAATGTTAACTTAAGCCCACTGATATGCCAAATACCAGCAGAAGCCCACTGATTACAGCAGTGTAGTGTGAGATTTGCCCACTGTTAACCCACCATAGCCAAAACTGTGTTAGTAAAGAGCCATTAGTGTTCTTGCATAGCACACCAATGCACTCAGCATGCTAAGACAGATGTAAGGATAAAAGTACAGCTGTGCTGCAAGTATAAACTGCAGCAACCATGCTCAGTCTACACTCGTAAAAACAAAAGTTTCTAAATATTTCTTGACTGTTCTTGGAAAACCTTTAAAAGGCCATTTTGGATGCATTATTTTTGTGATGACAAAAAACAATACATATACATATCCCTGCCTATTCAGCCTACAGCACCCACTCACACTGAAGTGATAAGGAGTGTTTCAGCCTGGCCAGATTTTGGAATGAGGCACAATCCAGGACTCAATCACTGAAGGACCTTTATATTATATAACCAGCAGGAAGAGCCTGTACACTGTACATTTTCATATATATCGGTTCCAAAAAGAGGTTCCTGCACTGAAAACCTCTTTAGAAGTCTTCTATGGCATTGTTCCACCTTTATTTTCAAGAGTGTGCTGTAGACTGAAATGCTTCTGAGAAACTGTTTGCTTACACTGGGTTTCTGAAGACATTACCAAAGCACTGGCACTGTCTTTCTACACCTCACTGTTCCAGAAGAGATGGTGTGTGTGTGTGTGTGTGTGTGTGTGTGTGTGTGTGTGTGTGTGTGTGTGTGTGTGTGTGTGTGTGTGTGTGTGTGTGAGTGTGCGTTTATGTGTGTGTATGTGTGTATGTGTGCGTGTGCGTGTGTGTGTGTGTGTGTGTGTGTGTGTGTGTGTGTGTGTGTGTGTGTGCGTGTGCGTGTGTGTGAGTGTGCGTGCATGTGAGTGTGTGTGTGTGTGTGTGTGTGAGGGGGGTGCTGTTTCTTTAGCTCAAACTTACTGTATGTAAGTCAAGTCTGAGTCAGTGTCTCAAGAGCACATCTGCTCTCTATTAGGACTCGAGCGTCACATGGAGGAAGAGTGTGCGTGCCTCAGCTTTGCTTTAAGCTGAAATGCCACTGTCCCTCTATGCCCCTCCAACTTAGTGGTAAATTGTACCATATCACTTAGCTTTTGTCAAAATACCTACCAGTTATAGTGTCTTTTTATTTTCAAGTGATATTTCATTTGTATGTGTGTGGAAGAGAACACTGTGAGTGTAGGTCAGACTTTCTTTTTTTGTTACGTAATCGAGCTAATCTGAGGGGGAGGGTAAATTTGTCAGTGTTGGGTCCAACCTACCAAGTTTCTATTAGCTACAACAACATAGTCCAACTCAGTAGCATACCATAAAGTGGCATAGCATCTGCATAGGCATTTGGGGGTGCACAAATCACCTCTGCTTCTTATGTTATCAAAGTATTATCATCTCTGTTTATTATCAGTGCTTAATCTCCTCTGCTTCTCATCCTGTCATGTTATAAGATTTTAAGCTTTCTTCATGTAGGCTAATACTTGAACCTCCAATGATGTATAATAAAGTAGCATCAGCAAGGAAGAGATAGGACCAGCAAGCACTTTAAACAAATCAATATGCTCTTTTTTCAGCTCACTCACACTTAGAGTGCCTAATTATGCATTTGGTGGCTAGCGTAAGGACTGCTAGGCTAGAGGAAACTTATGGGTGTTCTGTAAATCCACCACTCTTCCTGCTGATGATACCAAAACACACAAGAATAACATGCTAGTATGACATGTACTGGCACAGTCAAACAGCTCAACGTTTTTTTAACAATAACAGCAATAAACTTGCAAGTGGCTGTGGGGGCTCACAAGAGAATGCAAATGAGCTGGCGACCACACAGAGCTCAGCATTGCTAGAATACAAAGACAACCGATTCACCCACATTGTTGATATGTCTTTTATTATTTCAACCATTATGTCGTAATCACACCGGCTCACCTTGAAATTGTTTGGATTAAGGGCCAAAAGCTTTGGACACAGGCCCAGGTGGAAATTTGACAATGTGTAAGTACGCTACTCTAAACAAAGTGTGGAACATTAGGTAGAACTTGCTCCAAAGAAACTGTCCAACCTCATAACAGAAGGATAACACTGTGGCATGAATTGGTCAATTCTGTCTGTCCCCCTGCAGGACCCATCAGGTTGCCCAATTCTACACATACCCAGCACACACACACACACACACACACACACACACGCAACTAGTACTCTCTAAGGCCCTGCCTGCCACACTTCATTGCCACACTGCACTGAAAATGATGTTAGGGGAAAAAAGTGAAGAGAAGAAAAAAAAACTTAATTAGCAGGTTGACTCTCCTGGCAAACCCCAGAGTCACCTGACCATTAAAGACTGCCACTAATTAAACCAGATATGTCCCCTTGAATTAAGCAGGGAGTTTGATCAAGCGTTGCGTTTGTGAGAAACTCTTTGCAGCTCAAACTTTAGCAGTTCCGGAGATGCCATGGATCTTCAGGCTCTGGAGTTCAGGAGTTCAGCATGGATTTTTAGCCTGTGCTCTCCGTTCCGCCTGCCTTACTCTTGTGTAACAGGCATGACTGCCATGTTTTTTTCTTCTGTCTCCATATGCTGCTTAAATTCATGCAGCTCTTCTGGGGTAAACACACAAAGTCATAAGGAGTCTAGACTGCGGAGCTGGTGCTTGTTAAAGGAACACCCATAAAAATGGTTTGGAGATCTGCGGCTTCAGCTGATTGAATTCCCTACGAACTGACCACACACAGTACATACACTCTCTCTCTCTCTCTCTCTCTCTCTCTCTCTCATCTCTCTCTCTCTCTCTCTCTCTCTCTCTCTCTCTCTCTCTCATCTCTCTCATGCCCTTTGTATTTCTTATTCTCTGTCTCTCAATCTCTCTCTCAATTTCTTTGTCTCTCTATCTCTCATTCTCTCTCTATCTTAGTGTCTGTCTCTAATTCTACTGCTCTTACTCTTTCTCTCTCTTTCTGTATCCTTTCTCATTCTTTCTCATCTATCTCTATCTCTTATGCTGTCTGTCTCTCATTCTCCCACTTTCCCTGCTTCTCTCCCTTTTCCCTTCTCCCTCTTTATCACTGTCCCTGCTCTCTCTCTCTCTCTCTCTCTCTGTATATCTTTTTACATCTGTCTCTCTACCTTTCCTGCCCCCACTCTCCCTCTCTCGTGCTCATTCTCTCTCGTTCTCTCTCTTCTCTTCTCACAATTTTGTATGCATGACTAAGACTTGAAGCACTTGACCATCACCTTCTGTCACAAAGTAAACACATCAAGCCATCTGAGAGAGAACACAACACAGCGCAAAAAAGCGGGAAGTGGAATAAACTGATTTAAAAGACTTCTTGTCTGGTGGAAAGATGAACGTGTGAAGCGAGGAAGAAAGAGAGAGAGAGAAAGAGAGGAGAGAAAAAAGGAGGAGGCTATGAGTGCTGCATACCAGAGCGCTGAGGTAGAACCGGTAGGGTGGACTGGGGTCACTGAGAAACATACTGCACTAAACACGCTTTACGATTCCTCACATGATTCACTACACACACAAACACACACACGCACACTATGTGCACATGGAAGGAGCTTAAAGATCGTTGCATTCACAAAGAGGCTACAGAAAAAGGCAGGTAAGCTTTATTGTAGTATAGAAGGAAGCCTAGATAGACTACATCTATTCATGCTAACTATACTTTCAGTCAAGAACCATGACTGATGTGGCTCTGTTTTTCACCATCAATCAGCTCCTGGAAAACAGCATCAGATGTGATTGATTAAATACAATTCCACTGCTTCAGCAGTGCTGCTGTGGTTTACATTACACCAGAAAAGAGTTTGAACATCCAGTCATTCATCAGCAGGAGGAATGAAGTCTGAGTGGATGTGAGTGATGCAAAATGCTTTTTTAATAAAAGATGCAGCGTCTCGAGCCTCAGATAAAGACACAGCTCAGAAATATAGATGTAGGCAGCATCTCAACTGAAAGAAGAGTTTCACTCATTTTTTATCATTTTCTGCACAGTTCAGCCACTGGTCGCAAACTATGTCGTTCAGAGTGATTTGATTTAAAGTGATTCATTGTAGAGAGACTTACAGATCAGGCTCAAAAACAGCTTCTTCCCACATGCCATAAGACTGCTGAACTCTAAGTAACATGCTGCTCCAATTCTTTCTTTTTTTGATTACGTCATACATGGGACCTCCAGTGCAATATACTCATGTACATATACTTATTTAAAAATTGCTTATCTGCCAACTTACATATGTTTACACATGCACTACACTTTGCACTACATTGTACTTTGCACTACATTGTACCTTGCATTACATTGTATTACTTGTATTACCAAACTACTCTGAGCCAAGGCAACGAAATTTCATTCTAATGCACACTGTACAGTGTTAATTTGAATGACAATAAAGTCTGTCTAAGTCTAAAGATCTGATTCTCTTTATAATGGTGGTGATAGGAACCAGGCGATGTCTATGACATATAGTGATGTCAAAGTTAATATGTTATAACATGTTACTATGCATAAATGATTGATGTCACTCTTTGTTTAATGCTGTTTCCTAGTTTAATCCTTTGAACCATCCTTAGGTCCAGTGTGAAGCCCAGTGGCTTGTGTGCTGTTGCTATGACTCTGTGACTTTAACCCAAGTTATGGTTATTTCCCTTTATTGCTGTCTTGATTAAATCAAAGTTATTTTCAGCCCCTGCCGTGGTGAATTTGGTTATCACTGGAGCCTGATGAGTGTTGAAAAGTAAGAAAACATGCCGCTGAGTACAGGAATATCAGTAATGCCAGTAACATTAGCACTGGAGGACAACGTTACCAGATTACACTGGACTGCTCTCACAGACAACATATGGGTAAATATGTTACAAACAGCAAAGTAACAAAAGCAGCAGCAAAGTGGGAAACTACAATTCCCCTCAAAACAAAACATAATGTAGCAGCTTGTCCAGAGCTGGGCCTGACCTCCCTGGGGCCCTAACTAAAATTCTGTAAAGCAAACTACTACCTGACCTGTAAGCAGATTTCCTGTCATATATTTTAAAATATAAAATATTATTTATGCTATTGCATAAATAAATACCTGATTATTATTTACCGAGAGACTTGCATTCAAATAAATGAGGATGCTCAGCTAATAAACATTTTAAATTCAATATTTTATCAATAGTCAATACCAATCCATTGCTTTCCATTGTGCATTAGTCCAGAGGTGTGCCTACATTTTGACTGACAGACTAGATGATAATTGTCTTGTTTTAAAATGATGTGCATGGAATGGAATGTCTGGACTGGAGTGGACTCTAAAGGGTTGCTATTGCAACGCACAAGTTTCATTTTATGTATGCATATCATCGCAGTCCAAAGAAAACCATGTCTCTCCATTTTTGTCAATTTTCATTGTTCTACATCATTTGAACACACCAGCTGTCCTTTATGTCATGTGAAAATTTAATGATGTTTATCAAATAAATTTAACGGTTGTATTTCACTCTCTTCTTTCAGGCATGATGTCACAGAACACAGCCTTGGAAGCAGCTGGCAAACATGCAAGACAAAGACAGTAAACAGTAATCAGCTTTGACACACGGGGGAGGCAGGGCCTTATGGAACATGTAATGTGAGCATAAAGGATCGACTTGCACTGGGCTTGACAGTGAGGTGTCTATAATCAGGAGGAGTTTGGAACGTGCAGCCACTGTTGATCTCACTCGACATTGATGATCAAATTGGAGACTGTGTTCTCTGTGGTTTTGGTGTTCAGGTCCAAGTGAACCCTGCATTCACACAATGAAAATAATGCTGCTAAATTATTAGAAGTAATAAAAACATTGTCTATGATTTTGTCTACTCATATAGCCATAATAAAATGAATTGCTTTTTAAATGGAATACATCTCTCTTTAGTGTAAAAGAAGAAGAACAGACAGAAGAAAACACTCTGAAGTATCACTATGTCCTGTAAGTACCATTCTCAAGCAGATACCAATAAAACTAGAACTTTCAGTGCTGGACCGAGGGTCAAAGAAAAAAAACACAGTTCCAGAAGCGCTTAAGGTTCAGATACTTTAGCTTCTTATGGGAAGCAAAAAGAGCAACACTTACAGAGCAGCTGCAACATGCAGAACAACAATTGTGTTGATTATTATATTATTAATATTGTAAGATAGTAATACATACAAATAGAATACAAATAGAAGCAAAATGATAAATAAAACAATCAAGAAGAATAATAATAAAAAAAATGTATACAAATGTATACACGAATTAGAATAGAACTGTGTCTTCATTAAAATCTAGATGAAAAAGGTTTGTTTTTATTTAAAAATCCTCAAACATTAATAAATTCTTTGAAATTTCAAGACTGTGCATGTAAATGCCTGCCGTTTTGGTGACTTTTGTGAAATATTACACTATTTTTACTGTCTGTTGAGACTATCAGGCTGTGGCCCAGCTGTTCAAACACTTGCACTGCAGATGCCAAGCTGAAGGCAGTGCGCAGTAGCCCCTCAGACAGGATTTTGTCTCTGTCTCTCTCTCTCTTTGTCTTTCTTTCTGTCTCTCTTTCTGTCTGTCTGTCTCTCACATGCTTTTTCTTCTTTTCCTGTCTCTCTCTCCCTTGCTTTCTCTCTTTTCTTTCAGTCTCACTCTGTCTTTCCCTTGCCCCTTTTCTCTTCTCTCTCTCTGTTTCTCTGTCTGTCTTTCTCACTCTGTCTTCCAGCTCATGTGGTCCAGAGTATCTTCATGCCTCTTAATTCATTTTTTTCTGCTTTTCAGTACGGCATGAAAATCGACCCACCCTACATAAACAAGTATACGGCCTCACTCATTTGAATGAACAAACATGATGTTATTTAACTACTCGATATGTTCGAAAGAACAAATAAACCTGTCTGGTTTGCCTTGTGATTGTGCAGTGAGATCAGTGCGTGTGAGAGAAACACCCGAGCCTTCTTCTTTCTCAATCCCCAGTTTATCACTAACACAAGAGCAATTCGAGGAAATGTTTCACCAGGGAAATTCTAGGTGTGACCCAAACAGATCATATTGTGCTGACCATCATGAGAAAGTCTCTCTCTGTCTCTCTCTCTCTCTCTCTCTCTCTCTCTCTCTCTCTCTCTTTCTTCCTCTCTTTAACTGCTTACTCTCACTTATTCACTTTTCACTTATTCTCAAACATGAGCTCTCTCTTTCTTTCACTCCCTCCATCACTCGCTATATCGCTTTCCCCTCCTTGCAGGTCCCAGTCCATCCAAAGACATAGTTTCTCTTTGTTTTTCACTCTGCTAAGTGTTTCAACAGATGTCATTTTTCTCTTCGTTTTTTTCTGATTGTTTCAACATCTGAATTTAGAGCTTCTATGATTATCATTTGCTGAGATAACAGAGTGATCTGATTTATCTTTGCCCCTTTTTCCCCACTGATGCCATAATTTGTCCTTTACCTTCAGTTAGTCTCTGCAGTAAAATCCAACAGTGCATGTTTGGTAGATCAGCTGCTGATCTTAATGAGTGCATGGTCATTATAGTCATGGCATATTGAAACCAAAATGTTCTAAATGTTCAAAATGCTCTATTTTTTTCCAAAATGCTCTAAAATTGTTTGGAATAAAATCTCATTGCACTAACATTACATTGCAATTAACAATGTTTTTCCAAGTTACCATTTTTGAAAGTTTTGTTATGACAGGCACCAAAATGAATGTTCTTAAAGCACTGTCACAGGCCTGCACTCAGCCTCAATGTACTTACTCACAAAAGTTACTAATTACTTCTTCTAATGGTAATGGGATTATTTCTTGCTTCCTGTGAAGGATTCCTTATATCTTTCATTATTCATTTGTTTCTTCTATGTTACTCTAAAAAACTTGCTTGTACTAACTGTACAAAGGAAACTCCAGTAGCTCTTTTGAGTAATTTATTTAGACAGAAAGAGTTATGAAACCAGTTATGCTGAACAGCTAATGCTGTTTGAAAACCAAGGAACTATCCAGTAGAAAATAAACTGTCATCCTTCTGTAAAATCTTAATGCCTGAAATGTAATGCTTATAGAGCTGTTACTGAATGAAAATACAGTCTGTTACACTGAAAATGTTTAAGTGAGGCTGGGGCTCACTGCGCTTCCCGCTCTCATGCTGCATTGCTAATATTCACATGTTTAAGAACAGGTACGAATAACCTACAGAGAGGAAATTTATGGTTTTAGCCCTTTACTAGTTTTATTACACACTTAACCTAAGAATAACCTAAGAATAGCTCCATTAGTTGCACTGAAGTACCTGTAGTTACTGAATAACAAGCTTATGTATGAAATTACCCTGCAATGTTAAAGCATCACGTATCATTTGATTAACGCAAGTAACATAATTCTTATTCAGTAACTGTAATGTGAGAACTGAAACTATAATGTGTGACAAGCAAATGAGTCAAAAATGGGTTCTGTGGAGTGATGCCATTTAAGGATCACTTATTTTTGAGCGAAGAGCGAAGAACCTTTTTAAAGGCTAAAAACATCCACATAATAGAAGTGTTATACAAATTAAAGGTTTCCAGAACTGAATGATCAGGCCTGGACTGTTCAGGAACTTTTTCAGAAGTCTACAATGCATTGCTTTTGCATTTCAGGCTACACTGATGATGTGAAAGCAGAATTCTTTACAGAAGTTTGGCACCTAATTTGCAGATCTACACTACTGGACTGTACAAAGCCTCAGCGCTCTGCTCAGCTCTCCCCACATTAATCACAAGAAGCATTACAGTAAAATGGGTGAAGCTGCCTAGGTGATGAACCTTCATAAAGTTGCGAGAGACTTTGTTCAGTGCTGGCAAATTAATTGTGTTTTTGTTCTGTCCACACCCCATTGCAGATGGGAACGTCCCTAATTGACTCTGACTTAATTCCTAGCCCTCAGCTGTCTTCAGCAGCCAACAGTGTGAATTAGTGTGATTGGAAACAGTGATTCAGTCTGAAGAGAATGTTTGTGTTGGCTGTGCGCCTGGCCTGGGCATGTCACCCTGGAAAAGTGTAATGTCAATATGTGCGCAGTCATTGTTCGGTTACAGCTCACTCCCTATGGTCCAGTATAATGCTGGTGAATGGTGCAGGCCTGCTGCATTGTTTACAGCTGTTAAAACATGCTGCATGTCTTTGGCTCTGTTTGGACAGCTGAGCAAAATGCGAAATCTTTTTTTTTTTTTTTTCTTAATCGAGTTAGTGGCTTAAGACGTGCTGCTGGCATGTGACCATTTGGCCATTGCTGACCATTTGAAACTGCTGCATCATTACTGGGATGTGGTTAAAATAGGAAGTGAAGGGATTGGCTAGACATGATGGTTTGCTGTTTAGGCTGCAAGGAAAAGTTCAGACATGTGATAAGTGTGAAGTATAGGAAATCTGATTTGATAGACATTCAAACTAAGCATTTGGGTTTGGGGGCTGGAGCACATGTTAGGATATAACACAGCCTCCTCAGAGAAAGGCTTATGTTGAGCTCGGCTGAATTCATCAAAGGCCTCAGTGTCTGCAAGCCCATACAAAACCAGCAAAAACAGTGGTTTCACTGACAAATAGTGAAATTATTGATGCAATACATTGTTAGAATAAATCGTCATAGCCACTATAGGCTCTAAGGGGGGTTCTAGGGCAGAAGATGATTCTAGTCATGGTTGGAAAGAACACAGCATAATGTTCATGACTGGGGTCACTGAAAACTAGTTTATAAGTTAAACCAGTTGTTACAAACTCAACACTTAACTCTGCTGTTCTGTCAGCCTTCAGTACAAGAGTCTTCAATCTATGACAGTGGTTCCTAACCCTAGTCCTGGAGTACCACCAGCATTGCACATGCAGTCCAACAAACACATCTAATCCATAGAACAAAAACAGTACCTTTCAATCTCAGGACAAACAGAATGGTCCTCATTTTGTAAAGTACTTTTTATTTGTTTGTCTTTTTTGTATAAATACATTTCACTTTCTTTTTTTAACCGACAGGACAAAAATACTTCTGTTTTGTTACTGAGGTTGTTACTGGTTAGGTTACAATTAGGGTTAATATTAGGCTTTGAAAAGCTGTCCATTATCCATTATCTTCCGCTTGTCCGGGGTTCGGGTCGCGGGGGCAGCATCCTAAGCAATGAAGCCCAGACCTCCCTTTCCCCAGCCACTTCCACCAGCTCTCCAAGGGGGATTCCGAGGCGCTCCCAGGCCAGCTGGGCGATATAGTCGCGCCAGCGTGTCCTGGGTCTTCCCCGGGGTCTCCTCCCAGGTGGACTCGCCTGTGACACCTCCCGAGGGAGGCGTCCAGGAGGCATCCTAACCAGATGCCCGAACCACCTCAGCTGGCTCCTCTCGACGTGAAGAAGCAGCGGCTCTACTCCGAGTCCCTCCTGGATGACTGAACTTCTCACCCTATCTCTAAGGGAGAGTCCAGACACCCTGCGGAGGAAACTCATTTCGGCCGCTTGTATTCGCGATCTTATTCTTTCGGTCATTACCCAAAGCTCATGACCATAGGTGAGGGTGGGAACGTAGATCGACCGGTAAATCGAGAGCCTTGCCTTATGGCTCAGCTCTTTCTTTACCACAACAGACCGGTAAAGAGCCCGCATCACTGCTGACCCAGCACCAATCCGCCTGTCAATCTCCCGCTCCCTTGTACCATCACTCGTGAACAAGACCCCGAGATACTTGAACTCCTCCACTTGAGGCAAGAGCCTATCCCCGACCCAGAGAGGGCTCTCCACCCTTTTCCGCCTGAGAACCATGGTCTCGGATTTAGAGGTACTGATTCTCATCCCAGCCGCTTCACACTCGGCTGCAAACCGATCCAGCGAAAGCTGAAGTTCGCGGCCTGATGTCCCCAATAGGACCACGTCATCTGCAAACAGCTGTGATGTGACCCTGAGGTCACCAAACCGGACACCCTCCATCCCTTGACTGCGCCTAGAAATTCTATCCATAAAAATTATGAATAGAATCGGTGACAAAGGGCAGCCCTGACGGAGTCCAACTCTCACTGGGAACGAGTCTGACTTACTGCCGGCTATGCGAACCAAACTCCAGCTTTGTTTGTACAGGGCCTGAATGGCTCGTAGCAAAGAGCCATGTACCCCGTACTCCCGAAGCACCTCCCACAGAATACCCCGGGGAACACAGTCGAATGCCTTCTCCTCAAAGCACATGTGGACTGGTTGGGCAAACTCCCATGAACCCTCCAGAATCCTGGAGAGGGTGAAGAGTTGGTCCAGTGTTCCACGACCAGGGCGGAACTTGCACTGTTCCTCCTGGATTCGAGGTTCGACTATAAGCCTGACTCTCTTCTCCAGTACCCCTGCATAGACCTTGCCAGGGAGGCTGAGGAGTGTGATTCCCCTGTAGTTGGAACACACCCTCCGGTCCCCTTTTTTAAAAAGAGGCACCACCACCCCAGTCTGCCAATCCAGTGGCACCGCCCCCGATGTCCACGCAATGTTGAAAAGGCGTGTCAGCCAAGACAGCCCCACAACATCCAGAGCCTTGAGGAACTCAGGGCGGATCTCATCCACCCCTGGAGCCTTGCCACCAAGGAGCTTCTTAACTACCTTAGCGACTTCGGCCTCAGTAATGGACAAGCCTATTCCCATGTCCCCAGACTCAGCCTCCTCACTGGAGAACGTGTCGGTGGGATTGAGAAGGTCCTCAAAGTATTCCTTCCACCGCCCAATGACGTCTTCAGTCGAAGTCAGCAGCACACCATCTCCACTATATACAGTGCTAGTGGCACACTGCTTTCCCCTTCTGAGTCGCCTGACAGTTTGTCAGAATCTTTTCGGAGCCGACTTAAAGTCAGTTTCCAAGGCCTCACCAAACTCCTCCCATACACGGGTTTTTGCCTTGGCAACAACTGAAGCCGCAGATCGCTTGGCCTGTCGATACCTGCCAGCTGCCTCTGGTGTCCCACAGGCCAACCATGCCCGGTAGGACTCCTTCTTCAGCTTGACGGCATCTCTCACCTGGGGTGTCCACCACCGGGTTCGAGGATTACCGCCCCGACAGGCACCAACTACCTTACGGCCACAGCTACAGTCAGCCGCTTCAGCAATGGAGGAACGGAACATGGCCCATTCTGAGTCAATGTCCCCCACCTCCCCCGACATCCTGATATTGTATAAGCCAACAAGTCAATGTGTGTGTGTGTGTACATCAGTGTTTGTTCTCAAAATTAAAAGTGAAAAAAATCTCTTTTCTGTTGGAAAAAAGTTGCTGTTACAAATAACACAGCTTTCACTTAGCAAACTAACTAACCGGAGAAGATTTCCTTTTGGTTAGTCAGCCTAATGCTATAGGCTATATTTAGGTGCATGCATGGCAGCGTTTAACCTCTACCTTACAAACTGGAGCTAATGAACCGCAGAATCTCTCTTTTCCTAAACATTTGTGCGACCCTGAGTCACTCTCAGCTTTTTATTTGTAAGGTCCTATTTAAGTCTTTCCCCAGAGATAACAACATTACCCACAGCCTCACTGTCCCGCCCTCCACTGGCAGGCAAAACGGAGCACTTCCTGTCCACCCAGGCTTGTGTGTGTATGTTATGCACTTAGTCACTGAATGACAGAGTGAGAGCATTATGTTTCTCGTCCCCTTTGTGGGTTTCCGCAGGCCCTTTGGAGTGACATCATCAGTATCCAGGGCTGTACTTCCCTGGACTTTGCAGCGCAGTAAGCAACATTTCATGATAGTGAGAGTGTTCAAGCTGCTACTCATTCTGTGATGATGAATGTTGTAGTGTGTCGCAAATGACAGTCCACTCATAACAACTGACCTCACCAATACTGCAAAACAGCATTTATAATTGGGTGAAGGTTAGATCAGTGATAGATGTTTTATTAGTCAGATTGGAGTTAGAGCTGTTTTTTTTATCTGGACTTCATCCTGAAGGACACAAAAATATAAATCTGTAGAAAAAATCTTTATAAATGTGCTTTATTTGAGAAAAAATGTAATTGTACCACCTTAGAAATATGTGAACTAAACATGGTACAATGATTCAAAGAATTGTGTCTGCGTTTAATATACCTTCAATATAAGTAAATGTAAAGAGATATTAATAGAAGCCGTGTTGGAGAATTTCAATTGGTCCATTCATCACAAATTTTGACTTTTTTTTTTGCACAGTGACAATATGTTCTTATATTCAACAAAATCTTCCACTGTATACTCTAAAAATGCTTCATGTGGTAACAAGTTAATTAACTAGTTTTATGCAACCTACATAAATGCTATAAATGATTGATTCTTTCAATCAGTGTAATTTTTTTGGTTGCATAAAACTAGTTCATTTGCTTGTCTAGCTTAAAAGGGAATTCCACTGATATTTCTGCAGAATTCGTTCATTGAGATACAAAATGGTACATTGTAGAGAATCCTAGTGGTGATAGGAACCAGATGTCACAATTTTACAAAGAAACACAAATTGCCATTGTAGTTACTAACCATAATGACCAGGAGCCTACACAAGTTTTTAATTGTAATGTTAATAACGGCAAGTTATCTTTTAGGGGATGTTTTTCCTTACAGTTCCTTACACGTTTTTCCTTAGGCTAATAGCTTATGTGAGAACTGAATGAATCTTTTGAATGACTTTTGAATTGCAAGTATTCAGTTTCATGAAGTCACTGTGGCTTAATATCTTATTGGAAATGTTATGAAGGTGTGCGCAATTTCAGTTAGTAGGAAAAGAAGGAATGCTGTGGTCTTGTGATCGCTCCATCCAGGTGACTGCTCATTGGTTTGCTCTCCAGTCTCCTTACTACATTCTTCATTCTGCAGTAAAGCAATACCTCAGCATATCTGAAAGAGGCACCATATCACACGTTTTACCATTCCGTGGAGAGTAGTACATAACATGTGGTTGATCTAGTATTTCAGCATATATGTCACTGTATCTACTTACACAGTTAATTCCTGTGGGGCCTAGAAGCATAAGCCCCCCGGGACTTTTACTTTATAAATGTCATCCATGTGTGTGTTCCTCACTACACACACTAGCACAACATCCCAGCAAAAGACTTATCAGCTGTTATTCTTCTTGGGCAGAGATTAGAGTCCCCTCCTCCTTCTCGCTGTAGCAGATAAGGCAGGCTGACCGAGGCTTCAGCAGCAGTAAATCATTATGGTGTAATAGCTGACAGTGGCTGGGCTGGGACAGGGCCTGTACAGTTGGGCCAGAGGTTATTGGATCCTCTCTTTCCTGACGGGATTTCCTGTCCCACGGCCACACCATGGCTCAGTTTCAGCCCTTTGCTGCCTGGCGCACTGTGGAGAGATGGGACATGCCTGTTCTACAGCCAGGAGAGGATCTCTGGGCAGCGACACCAGTTTCATTCGTTGGCTGTCACAATTATACAATTAAACTTGATAACTCTATTTAAAAAATTATTCTATTGAAAGGCTATGTGTGGTTTGTTATTTAAAGTCAGTACCTTTCTCTACAGTGAAGCATTTCACATCAAACCACTCTGAATGGTTTGCTTACATCTCAATGATTGATTTGTGAAGAAATTCAGAAAAGTGGGGGGAATACCCCTTTAAGTCACCTTCTATTGTTTAGCCTTCTTTTAATGGGTGTGTGCAATGGAAAATGGATATTTCCTCCCTTATGTTAGCTAAAAGAGTTTGATGCAGTATGTAAACATATGAAACACAGTAAACACAATAGTCAACATATGAAAACAAAGCTGCAGAGCCTCTCGACTCTTTTGTATTTTTTTTTTTTTGCAAAGGTATGAAAAACCAGTCATTCATGTTGTTATAAGGAGTGTTTGAGTCTGACCTGCATTTTGAATAAGACATAAAACAAAGAAAGAATGACTTTTTTATGAAAATAAAACCACATACATGTTATAAGTGGACCTTGGGGGAAAACCCCATAGAACATAAGATATAGGCTCTTTAAAAATGAATTATTTAAATAATTAGTAAGTGACTTGATAACTAATATAGAAGTGACAGCCCTATCAATAGTGACATCACCCCCCCCACCAATCTGAACTGCATTGTATTTAATGTTGGCTGCGCTGACTCCCTGCTCATTTGTGCTTGGTCAGATTTCAGGAACATTTCATTTTTTTCTTGCAGTTTCTTGCTTCTTTTTTAATAGCAGTCATTTTGTCTTTGTCCAGAACATAAGAGGAGACATTTGTAAACTATATACATAATTCCGACCACTTTTTATAAGCTCTTGTTCTAAATAATAAACACTTAGTCCTTAACTTCCTCACAGCGAGGGTCTTGTATCTCCAACCATCGTCAGCAGGCCCTGTAATTATCCCCTCTCTGGTTTGAGCCCTCCTGCTTTCATCCTGTAATGACAGACCTGCTACTCATTATGGATGCTCAGCCTCTGCCAGATCCCTAACCCAAGTGGCCGCATCCTCCTCCCTTAAAGGGGGTTTCTCCTCTGGCTGTGGGGTTTGCCCCAGTAAAACACTCCGCCCCATTCCAGCAGAGATCTCCGTGGAATAGCCCTGGAAAAGGATTCAGAGCAATATTGTGTCCTCGCCCATGTCCAAGGAACAGTTTCCTTCAATGTAAGACCCTCTTTCATCTGGTTAAGACCACGGCAACAAAACCAGTCCCAAACCAGAAAACAGTCTGGTATGTGCAGTCACTCATCATGAAGTAAAGCAGATGAGGAGGAACCTTTTATGTTTGATTCCATATTGATTATTTTAAAACTTTTACAACATATATGTTAGTGGGAGAATTCCAATGTACAGTACTGTGTAAGTTTTGGTATTCACAGAAGCGTTTGAGTCAGTGTTTATTTGCTCAGAAAAACAGCAATTTTAGAATAAACACAAACAACATTAACACAATAAGCAGTTATTTGACATATGCTTAAAAGGAATTTGATATTTAAAAATTCTGCACAACTAAATGGTTAAGATGTAAACAGGGTCAGAATTGTATGATACAAAATCCTCATGATTCACATGACTCTTTAACTGAGTGGTGGTGATGATAGGAACCAGACTTCTGAAGAGTTTAATGCCTCCAAAAGCTTCCTCACAGAAGGTGGAAGTTATTACATGAACTGAACATGCTGCCTGTTGCTTGAGACATTATTTTGAATTCAATTTTGGCATATGTTTTAAAATTTGAGTTGGAGAGGTACATGAAAGGTGCTATAAGGCAAGATGGTATCTACTCCTTTTTTTTAAGATGTTACCATTGCTATTGCCATCATTCTATTTTATAATGAGCAACATTAGATATAAAAGCTCATACATGTAAATTAAAAAAAAGGTAGTGACACTTTTTGAGTGGTCCTTTTAGTGGTCCTTTTTGGTTGGTGTAGGGTAGTGGTTAACACCTCTGCCTTCTATGCTGTAGACTAGGGTTCAATCCCCCACCTGGGTAAGCACCCTACACTATACCAATAAGAGTCCTTGGGCAAGATTCCTAACACCATCTTCGCCTACTTGTGTAAAATGATCAAAGTCGCTCTGGATAAGAGCGTTCAGCCAAATGCCATAAATGTAGTTGAAACAAGCACTCACATATGAGGGCTAGGATTAGGTTTTGGGTTGAGGTTAAGGTTATGGTTGGGATTAGGGCCTTATGTAATAAGTGTATTAACAGTACATCCACAAGATATTTACTTCAGTGTGTTCAGATGCTTCACTACTGCTAGTTCACTGATATGTTTTTGAAATGTTATTAATCATCTGTTAAAAGTTTATAAACCATCTACAAAGGACCACTCCAAATAAAGTGTAACCAAAAAGATGTGTAGGTTCACTGGTCATTTTGGATAGTAATAAAGTGGCTATATTTGCGTTGTATACATTGCGACCCCTTGTTCCTATCACCAACACTGTGAACAAATCTCAATAGATTATTTAACATCAAATGACACTGAATAACTTTATTGACAACAATTGAAGTTTGAAAAATAATTGGAATTCCCCTTTAAAGTGTTTCTTTAACCATTTGCATTCTTCTTTGTGTTAAATAAGGTGTGCTGATGATGGAATTTAACAAATCTATACAATGTCTGGTAGCTTCCAAGAGTGATCTGGAACCAAACTTAGTTTTTATATGTGTGTTTTTGTCTTTTTGTACTGGCAAAAACACATCTGTTATAAGACAAATTGTTTTGAGCAGTGTGCTTAGATGGAAAAGAGTTTTGCATAGTATGTGATGGATTTACAGCACGTACATGCAAGGCATTGAATTACAGTTCAAAACAAGACCTTGCCTTAAAAGGGTCTTTTTGTGGGTCCACACTTCATTGAAGATTAATAAGAAGTAAGACCCTTAGGCACTTACATATATACTAGTGGAGGCTTTGGTTAACCCAGTATTTAGTTATTTGTCTTAATTCTTATTAGTCAGTAAGTACCATACAAATACTATAAGTGTTATGTACACTGTAAAAAGTGTCTCATCAGATCTACCTAAAAATACTTCATGTGTTTAACAAACAATTGAAATAATTTAATTCAACTTAAAAATTTGCTTTGACTGAAATAATTGTTCATTCAATGTATTTATTTAGGTTGAATAAAACTAGTTAATTTACTTGCCACCACATGAAGTAATTTTTTAAGTAGGTCTGATGAGCCACTTTTTACAGTGTACATAACACTTCTAGTAGTTGTATGGTAGTTACCGACTAGTAAGAATTAAACTGAATAACTAAATACTGGGTTAACCAAAGCCTCCACTAATCTATATATAAGTGCTTAAGGGTCTTACTGGGAAATCTCAGAGATTCTTTTGCAAAAAGTAGAAAATATATTAATCTGCCATGTGCTATTCCTTCACTGCTAGAGCAGAAACCTTTTATTAGGGTCTATACTACCACTATCAAATGGTTTCAATGGTTTCAGAAATTATGTGCAGTTCCTTTTTTGGTGCACATGGCACACAAGAACAGCTGGCCTAACTGTCCATATGTTCCGGGAGTGGCTCACTATCAATAGCCTATGGTCAAATACTGCAGCTGTGATGGCATGGGGACTTGGCTCACAGTTCTCTCCACTAACTTACTTCTAATGGCAGCTTTCTGTCTTCCACTATAGAACCATATCTAAATGGAGTAGTGAGATTCAGATTCAGTTAGATTTTAATTGCAAGCTAAAGCTGTGCTTCAGATTTCCCACAACAGTCTCAGTGTTTATACTGGTATTAGAAATATTGCACTTTGCCACAGAAAGTAAGATTAAGAAAGTAAATCATAATATATTTAGAATACCATTTTGCTAGTCTGGAGGATTTGCTGCATAAAAGCCAATTTATGTCCCTGAAAGCTGTGTATGTACAGTGTTGCATGTTAAGCAATGTAATTTATTCTCATTTTAGCTTTTAATTGTATTATAATTTTCAATTGCCAATTGTGTTGAACTGAAGAAAAGCATAATTTTATAAGAGCTTCCTTACACTGTCTAAATGTACTGTAGCAAGTAATCTTTAGGTTGAGCAGTAATAAGTGAGAGGTGGTCACCTCCTGTCCAGAAGCTGGCAGGTCCCTCTTCCTGCTTTCCTGTCTGCGACATTCTGATCTGTGCTCCAACCTCCTCCGCAAACAGCTTACTGTTCGGAAAAGCCTGTTTCCGTGCACAGAGGGGGTCACAGTCACAGACTGTATGTGAAAGGTGATGGAGGACATAGAAAATCCCTGCTGTTAGCCAGTGAGAGACTCTTCTCATACAGCATGCAGATTCACATTGCTATTCTTACTCTTCTTCACCTCCCAAGTAACATGTTTCATAGTGAAGTTTCCCTTGCTTTACTGTTCCTACTTGAGCTGAAGTAGAAACTGAACTATACTCTTTGAAATAAAGGTTCCAAAATGGCTCTTGATTGTATGGCTCTAAAAACATTTAATTAGAGAAGAACCTATATTATGTGGAGGTTCTTTAAATCTAAGGTAACATCTCATTTACAAAAGTGGTTCTGCTGAATCCACTGAAAGTTTCTTTAGGGAATATAAAGTGGTTTCTCTATCGCTATAAATAATGCTCTCTATCTGTCTGTCACTCTTTGTGTCTTTCTCTTGCTCTGTCAGTCTTTTTCTTTCCATCTATCTCTCTCTTGCTTTCTCTCGCTTACTGTCTGTCTGTCCATCACTCTTTTTCTTTCAGGCTCTCTTTACTCTCTCTTTTGCTCTCTTTTTTCTCGTCTTTTTTTCTCCATCTGCCAAACCAAATCAATCAAATAAAATGTTTTATTGGCATGACGGGTAAAGAGGCCTGATGTTGCCACAGCTGTACACGTTAAAATGAGTAAAAGATGTTCATAAAAATCCATAATTAAAATAAAGTGTAAAATAATGTTTGAAGTGTAAATGTGATAGGGGTGTCCCATGTTGGCTGGCTAATGCATTGGTAGCTGACTACTAACTCACACACCACAGCAGTGCTAATGCTAGCTTCAATGGCAGCAACATTGATTTAACAATTCTTATGTAGGAAATGCTTTTTTCTATGAAGTATAGTTGTCAGACTATGAAGGACCAACTGTGCAAACCAATTTACTATAATACCACAGAACAGATAGGTATTGCAGCTATAATTAAAGATATCAAAGACAGAAGCTTGCCTGGGGTCTAAGAGGTTGATTAGGGATCCTGGATCTTTCCCAAGACCTTGAAATAGAGTAAACTTGAACATTTAAGGAGTACATTTGAACAGAACTACAGAGAAAAAAACAGCAGTGCAGGTGTGAAGTTATGCTGCAGTGGCTTCAAAACTAACAGCAGAGCTCAACACATACAGCCAAATCAGAGACTTGCTAACAATTATCTGCTCTCTCTCTCTCTCTCTCTCTCTCTCTCTCTCTCTCTCTCTCTCTCTCTCTCTCTCTCTCTCTCCACTCTCTCCATTCTCTCCATTCTTTACCACTAAACAATGGTATTTCCTAACTAATTACTGACCACGAAGTTTACTCATTGTCATCACAATCATTTGTGTTTGCTGAGTGATAACTAGGCGAAGAGGCCACCCAGCTTTCATGAGTAAGAATGATGACAGATGGAGTGAATGATCTAACCACATGTACAAAGATATATGAGTTGTGTAACTATGAGCAGGTTTTGGTTATGTTCATGCAATGTTCAAACTTACCACGCATGCCAATCACAGTCAAAGCGCCTGTATTGACCAAACATCATCAGAATCGGTATGTGGTTTCTTCTAATTGTGATTTCTTCAAGTGATTATATTTCCCTAATTCATCTGTGATTTTGTGGTCACATATAGACTGGCATGGCTCTTTGAAGTGTCAGCAAAGTATAACAAGCAAGGTCACTTCTCTAATTTGTTTGCATTGTAGTTTACTCATACCTAAATGCAGAAAATACCTAAATGGGCAGTCTGGGCTGGAGGTTAGGGAACTGGCCCTGTGACCGGAAGGTTGCCTGTTCAATCCCCAGCGCTGATAGTCCATGACTGAGGTGTCCTTGAGCAAGACACCTAACCCCTCAACTGCTCCCTGGGCGCAGTGGATAGAGCTGCACACGGCTCGGGCAAGTGTGCTCACTGCCCCCTAGTGTGTGTGTCTATTCACTAGTGTGTTTGTGGTGTTTCACTTCACGGATGGGTTAAATGCAGAGGTGGAATTTCCCTGTTTGTGGGATTTAAAAAGTATCACTTAACTTAAAACAATAGTCTATACTGATTTTTGATAGATAGATACTTTATTGATCCTGAAGGAACTTTAGCAATGTGGTTTAAAGTGGCCTTGTGTATCTACCCAAGTATTGCTCTTCTAACCACCAGAGCTCAAACATAATAGTTCAGCAGTGACTTCACTAAAGACCCTGTAGATGAAAGATCATCTCAGAATGGGAAAGACAGCATCACCATAAAACATTCTACTCTACAGTGAGGACAGTCATAATGATTTTGGGAAACCTATGTTGTTTCCTGCTGAGGACTGTATAGAGCTCTTATGTGTGATTGACACAGCATGTGTGAATAGTTTAGAGCTGGGTTGTGATGTCAGATGCATGAATCCAGTTAGCATGTGTAATGTGCTCTTGTACACATGTTGTCACTGTCACATCAAAAGCTTATAAACATAGTTGTTTTCCCCAGCTGCTCTTAACATTGTGTGAACATTTCACAATGAGCTTACCAACAGACATTACTTAAAAGTTAACTACATTAACATGCCTCAAAGTTAAGAATGTTTTTGCTCCTCCTCAAATGTCAAATTTTGTTACAGTGACGATATCTACACTCGCCAAGCAATTTATTAGCCTTCTTGTATCTATACTCATTGCCCATTTTATCAGTTCTACTTAGCATATAGGTACATTTTGTAGATGGCAATTACAGACTGCAGTCCATCTGTGTCTCTGCATACTTTGTTACCCTGTTTTTCAATGGTCAGCACCCCCACAGGACCACCACAGTGCAGGTATTATTGTTGCGCTGGTACAAGTGGATCACATACAGCAAACATGTAAAATATAGTGTGCATGCACTGCACTTTTGGATTTTCTGGGACCACATAATATGTCTTCATATGTTAACGTCAACACACAGGCTCAACATTGCACCAATGAAAATATAATAACAATAGCAGATAATTCACCAGTATTCTTGGAAAACCAAGTTTGGTGTTCTCTTTGAATTCTCTTTCAATGCATGCCTAATCATCAGATTCATCTGCTTGGGGAATTAGTATGAATCACAACTGATGTTCTGAAAAGTCTTTTTCAAATGTAATATGGACTGAAAACAGATATTTAATTTCTGCATTCCAAACACTTGTGTTCCATTACATCCCAGCCCTGGTTATGCATGTGTAGGGCTTTTGTTGTATGTATGAAGTGCTGACAGAAGGACATGAGTGAGTGGTGGTATGACCCCTGTGTCATGGGGTGGGGTTTGAAACTAGGCTTCACACACATGCTCTCTAGAGGCTTCTCAGTTTGGACACAATTCTCATTCCCATATTTTTATAAGCAGGATTTTTTTGGCTACAGAACCGAGGTTTCATTGCATTCTGGGAACAACAACTGTGTTTGTGTGTGTGTTTCTGAAAAAGGAAATCTCATCTTAGAGTTCTCCTTGAGGACTGATATCCTGTTTTTACTCTGATATCCTGTGGAATGTGATCAACATGTTAATATAGCAGGAGACATGTTTTGGCATGAATGACAAAACCCAGGCAAATGGAATGAGTTCCATGTGTGTATGTGAACTCATATAATCATTATATAATGGTCTGTGTGTGTTTGTGTATATACTTTTTTGTTTTGTTTGTATATCTGTTAATGTGTGAAGCTTAGATGTGGGGTGAAAATCGGCCCTGAGGAAATGCTACTCAACATTCTATCAGCTCTTTTAACCATTCAGAGACACTGTTAGGTATAACATTAACTTAACTGGCCTTCATCTCCTGGATGTATCTGATAATTCTACAAAATGTGCAATCAGAAAATGTTTCCCTCTACACAATGGCAGTTTTACTGGAAATTAAATAAATGAAGGATGGCCTCTCACTTCTGGACAGTACTGTAAAAATGATTAAAGATGTAGATTAATAAACATTAGCGGTGAAGCAATGTGCAATGTGTCTGAAACTACGACTACAAACTTTAAAATGGCAATGTTAAATACAACTAATAGATTATAAATTAATAGAGACAGTAACTTACATAAATGGTCGTGCAATTTATTTCTAATGCATCCTCATTGATTTTGTTCTGAAATTGGGCATGGTCCTTGAGAGAGCTCTTTGTTCATGAAGTGAGAACAATTTCCCTCATGCTGCTGGATAGTATTGCCTCAGTATCCCGCCCTTGAAGTATTCTCTCTCCACTAGTGGAGATTACATTATGTGCAGGTATTAAAATCAGGTATTTATATATCACTCATATCCATCTCTTTTCGGAACACCAAAAGTGTTTGAACAGTTGACTTTGCTGGTATGTTCTATTAGGCAGGCTGAGAAGAAATCATCTATAGTTGACTCACGCACAAGAACGGCAGTCATATCTTTGAGCTTGGCTTTGTTTGTAGTGTCAGTTTTTGTCTAACAGCAATGGGAGGCAGTGTCAATATAAATAAATGTCATGATATTGAGACTAAAAAGAATAAAGTTTGTTTATATACTTCTGATCCTATGAAGATGCAACTATGTGAAATTTCACTAAATAAAAAAGTCTGTGTGATGTAAAGGTTCTACACCATTAAAGAGGCACTCGAAAACCTGCTACATCTGCTTTAAACATGTTGATTCTCTGCCTACAGTAGTTTGCAGAGTGAGATTTTCTGGCTTAAAGATAAGAAAACCCCCTTCAGATGGTGCACCTTGAAAGCTGGAGATACGTTTCAGGAACTAAAAGCACTTTTTTTTGCTGGCTGGCTGGCTAATTTTCAGTGGTCAGATGACATATTTGTGGATTGCATGCTGGATATTGTAGTGAGAGAACATTATGAGGCTGAGGGATCCAACTCTGTGCTACAGAATTCTGCATTGTATGACAAATAACATGTAACAGCATTCACCACTATTAAAAGAGATGAAGCCTTTGCACGAATGCTCAGCTCTTGTCTCACTCTCTCAGCTCTCGGTTCTTGTCTCACTCTCAGTTATTTCTACTTCCACACATATGCCCCAAGCTGACTATTCCTGCCTTCACAATAACAGTCCCATAATAGTGAATAAATAAAAAAAAGAAGTAATAACCTAAAACCTCTTCTAAAACATCATGAACAATATCAGATGCTAGATTTAGGCCAGAATGTCCCTTAAAATGAACCTTTCCTTTTAAAAGTGTATATTCAAAGAAATGATCTCATATCACTGTGAAAGTTTTTCAAAAGAGTAGAACTGGTTATATGTTCATTGCCCTGAACAGTTCCCCAATATTTTGCCACGCCCTACCAAATTAGCATTTGTTTAACTATTTTTGCACTGCCAGTTTGGAAGCCTGTTCGGTTCAATTAAACTGTGTTGCGAAGATCAAATGAACATTCCAGCTGAAGCTACTTCTCAGAATAGTCCAGGACAACAGGATTCATCCTTCAACGGTGAATAAGAGTGTGTGAATGATGCATCCCGTCCGCTGGCATTTTCCACGGTGGCTTGGATCAGATGACACTGGAGGAGTGAGGCACAGTGCCTGTGTCAAAGCAAAGCGTGCCTACAGAAACCCAACTCCTGTATTCTGCCTCCGAGTGCCAGGAATAAACCTGAATAAAGTTCACAGCACCCTCAGAGTGCTTTGATATCACATAAAGGGTAATATAACCACAGGAGTAGCATATTTGCCTAGTCATTTAGTGCTAACATTTGATGTGTTTAGATGTGTTTGTCATACTACTCTCATCAACCATGAAATGTCAGGTTCGTTTTCTCAGACCGTGCGACAGCCTAGGGGCACCTGCTGAAAAGAGTATAAAACTGCAGTGTATCATCAGAGGCTAATAATTTACCTGTCAAACATCTACATTCTGAGCCTTCTTTTGTGGCTTATGAAACATAGCATGGGAAAGTTAATTGTATTTCAGTTCCTAGTAAATACAGTTTTCTTTTTAGAGGTCTCTGGAGAGTATCAGGGCTAAAAGCTACTCATCTCAAAGACCAGTGGGGGGAGCTACAGAATTAATCTCTCTCTCTCTCTCTTTTCTCTCTCTGACAACCTCTTTTCCTCTACTGCTAATGTCTGCTGTCTGTGACTTGTGCTCTAGCAAGTGTTCTTCCCAAGATTTTATGTTACTCAGCTTTTTTTCTGAGCCAGAAAGCAGTGAGGCCTGTAGAGGTTGCGCTTCTCAACTGCGGGTAAGTGAGGCTTTGAACTCACTTACTGGGTTTATCAGCACATTGAAAGGAGGACAAGACTCTAAATGGAGAGCTCATCTCAGCTGAGGGCCTTTGTCATCATGGAGGCATCTGCACAAAGCCTCTCTCCCTACACCTTCTCTATAACTTCAGTGGAGGATCTGCCACAATGTTACATCTCATGTTAGTATTACAAGTTGGCCCTACTGTTTCTCCAGTTTGGCTTTTGCCAAAACCCTGATACTGTTTCATGCTTTCTCTGACTGTTCTAGGTTGGTTCACCTCCTTGGGTTCAGGTTGAGTTAAACATTCTGTTTAATTTTCAGTTGTAGATACTCAAAGGCCCAGTGTTTTGGTCTGTTTTTTAGTGATACAGCCAGAAGTAGCAGTTTGGAAATCCATCAGATTGGTGTTTGAAGGGGAGGACATGGATGTGTTGAAACTCTTCCAAGCTTTGTCGAATCACATACAAAGGTTGATTTTGTTTTCTATCAAAATATTTGCAATATCTGTGTTTTGTAGGAAACATTGTGTGTTGTTGGCATGTTTTTTTTAATCTCTGTATTTGATTCTCACTCTCTTTATTTTCTCTCTTTTTTATCTTGTCCTGAATTCAGTTCACTTGAGTTATGTTCATATTTAGTTACACTATTGCCATACCATCACTGAAATAATGAGAATAAAAACATTTTTTAAAACTTTTCCTCATTTGTCACCCATACAGGATGTTCATGTTTGAGAAACATCTCTTGTTCTTGTACAGATTCCCCCGAATCTTTCATTACCTGTCATGCTCGTGCCAAGAGGGTGCTCTCACTTCAAAGAAATGCACAAAATAACTCAGAACATGCCCTCAGCAGTGAGCAGAGATGAATATACTGAGGTTCAGAATAATGAGTGGGGCCTAATGGATCTCAAAGAAGAGTAACACAGAGAGCTGAATATGTGAATCCAGTGCAGGTGATGGAGGGAGTGAGGGTGTGACTCTGTTAAGGGGCTTACCTTTGGGTCTTACTGTGTAAACAGTGTGTAAAGGTAGAGAGATGGAGGTTAAACTGTACCTATATGTGCGCAGAGTGAGAGAGAGACAGAGACAGAGCTGCTCTTGGGCGGTGCGGTTAGCGCTGTTATGTAAGGCCAAAAATGATTCTACATGATCATGTACAAACAGCAATCGATCATCAGAGGACTGCAGCGCTGATGGCCCCGCGTGCAGAAACATGGCCATGTGTGAGACCATTTGAGAGGTAGTTTTCATGTGTCCACATCAGGTGCTGTTGTTTGGTGGCGTGCACACTCGGCGCTGCAGACTCTGTGACTCCTCGCTCTCTTTATCTCCTGGAGCAGGGTGTGTGAGACAGGCTGATTGGCACTTTGCCAGGTGTGCGTGCATGTGCGTGTGTGTGTACGCACATTTCTGAACATGTTCCAGCCAGTCTGTCTGTCTGTCTGTCTATGTGTTTGTCTGTCTGGACAATTTTGAGTCTTACGACTCCTCATGCAAAACAGAGAGGGACAAAATCCACCTTTTCAGTCAGTCTCTCCTTTTTTCACCAACTCTTTCTCTCACCCCCTGCTATCTCTCCCTAACTCTCTCTTTCTCAAACTCTCTTTATCTCTCTGTCTTTTTGACTCCTTTTTCCCTCTCTCTTTGTCTGTCTCTCTCTCATGCTGTCTTTCACTGATACCTCTAATTACATGGTATCAGTTTCAGAAGTGAAGTAATGGGTTTCCTTTTTTCTATTTGGTGGAATATTTGTAGATACTTTATTGTGCAACCTCTGTTTCTCCCTTTCTCTGTTCACAAATAAAGCAGGCATTACTAATGCAAGTATGGCACTAATTGTTTGTTCAAGCTGCTCACTTACTGGTGCAACAAATTTCACTGCAGTCACAACAGTCTCTCTTTCTCTCTCTCTCTCTGTTTCTTTCATCTTTCAATTGTCATCAAAGACCATCCCAGGCTAAAATATCTGTAAAAGGTCTGTGTGTTTCAGTCTGCGCTGTCTGAATAAAAAAAAAGTCCTGTGTGTATAATATTGTCAACGTGTCATTTTAAAGTAGTGTACTCTAAATTAGACTTTTGAGGCGTGTAATTACAGGCTGGGGTAAAAGTGTGTAGCTGCAGAGGGCGGGAGGGTGGCTGGAGGAGGAAAAGTCCTGCCCTAGCTGAAAGATTTCCTGTCTCAGGCTGCAGTGGCTCAGCCCACAGAACACTGAGCTTTTTTCCCTCTGAGAGAGAGACAGAGAGAGAGAAAGAGAGAGAGCAGCTCACTTCGGACAGCAAGTACCGCGCTTGGCTTTAAATTAATGAAAGGCACGGAGAGACACAACTTTACTCATGAAGCCGTATCGGTCTGACGTGCTGTGGTGGGCCGCTTTCTTCGTGTCCGCAGCTGGAGTCGGTGAGTCCCGTTTGTCTGACACTTCCAGCGCTCCGGCGCTCTACTCACACACTCAGCCTGAGAGGAGACAGAGCAGCCTCGGGCAGCACGAGTGAGCGCTACTGCAGTTAAACAGAGACTCAGAGAGTAGAGCAGCCAGAAAGAAACAACTTCATCGGGAGTTTTTAAAGTGCCAGGTCAGAAAAACCTAAGCACTGAACTTCAGTGGAACTTCTCACTACATCCAGCATCTGTCTGTCAGCCTGGAGACTGAAGTCTCTGGAGTCTGAAGCTTTTAAACTATTTTTCCCCTTTTCGTATAAAACGAAAGGCTAAATCTTGAACCAACTAACAGTTGAACCGTTTAGAGCATGTTTTCCCTCATAAATACACCTCAGTGTAAGTCCTGTCGTTTAAAACCGTCAGAAAGGTAGAGCCTGCTGACCTGCTAACTGCAGTAGTCACTCCACCTCTGTGTGCGGTAGCTCTGTTTGCTGTTAACACGTGTTGTTTTACTGTCTGCAGCACATAGTGTCTTACCGTGGACGTGTTTCAGAGTTGGGTACTACGCCTATCTTTCCTCTGTAGTTCGTTTTAGAGCCCGAAAAGTTACGCAACGTAAATCCCATATTTCCACAGGTGCTTCATTGCAATGGCGTTAGTGCTGTGCTGCAGCTCCTTGCTGTGGGCTTGAGATTGGTTATAAGTGGAGTTGATGGCGCATGCTAGGCTAATAATAAAAACCCAGTGCGTTTCCTCACAGATATTTACATGTTTTCTGTTCTCTTCTGCTCTTTTCGACTGGAAGGCCTTAAGGATGTTGACTCGGTTTCATTCTCATCTTAAAGTATCTTTCACCACTAGCTGTCCCCCATTTTTTTATACCCCAGCTATTACACGGCCTTCCGATGAGGTGCCGGATCAGCTCATGTTTTTAGATTGTATTATTTACCCTGTGGTCCTCTTATAATTTGGTTTATTGTACCAAAAACATCATAATTCTTTATACATTACCATTTTCCAACCTCTCTTTGTCTTTTAGTGTAAACTGCCTTTAAGGACTGCTGTATGTAAATGACCTCTGTTCTTATTGGCTGCCCTGTATTGCAAAAAGCAGCCTGCTCTGAAGTGCTCCTTCATAACTTCAGTGTGGATGGAAGGAGCTAAACTACTGTGGGTCAAATAGGTGGATATGTATGTATGTGTCAAATGTATAAAGAGAAGAAGTGCTGTGTGTTTCTATATAAGGGTGTTAGCAAAAAATTCTTTGTCCCTGTGCTGGGTTTAGTGGGTGTTTTTGGTACTGTGGATCTGAGGAGGGCAACATTTTGGCTCCAGCCAGACACCCCTTCCTTCTTTCAAACGGTGTGAGCTGTTTGTTTATTCTCCTCTCCCTTGTCATTAATTTCAGTTCTTCACCCCATGATTACAGGTGAGTTAGGCGCTAATTATATCAAATGAGGCCCTCCCTGCCTCGGCTCCCTTCTTAAATAGCAACCTTCCTGTGATAGACAAGGCTGATGGGTCCCCTTTGGCCTACAGCGCTTAGAGATGCCATGTTTTCTGTTATGATCTGTTTATTACAAAGCATTCTGTATGATTTCCTGTAGTCATTAATGAACCTGAATGGATTCTCAGGAAACTCTAAGCTTTGTAAACTTGGCAAGGAAAAGTCATAGACCAAAGAAAATACCTGTGTATGCACTTCTAAAAAGTGTAAAATATAATCTTAATTGCTACCTAGTTCTAATCTACATAAGAAAGTGTTGCATTTATGTTTACACATGTTTTCTGTTTTTTTTTTTTAAACAAGCAGATTGTTAATGTTCAGTAATTTATCAGGTGGGAATCAAAGCTTTAGCTGTCAAAAGCTATTTCAACACTTTGTTTTCCGGATGTCACTCTCCCTTAACTAACTGGTCAAGCTGCCAAGGGTTGTAGGCTTCATTAACAAAGCATCACTCAAAACAAGGAACCCAGGAGATTGTTTGACTTACAAAATGAAAATGTGTCAACATTATTTGCAATTGTGTTTGTCAGTGAGATCTATGCTGTTTGATGAGAAATGAAAATGTGTTGCATAATTAAGTTCATGTAATGATTTATTCGTGCCCAAGCACAGCCATTTGTGCCCAAGTGTAGCAATGCCCTTGTTTGCTTTAGTCGTTGCATATAGTACATTACATCAGAGAGCCTTTGGCTGTGGGCGTAATGCCTTCCGTTGACTTACTGCCATTTGCTTTACCTGTTTGCTCCCTTTCCACCTTCAGCACTGACCATTTAGAGCTTGGACACACAAAAACACACAGTCATGCAGTCTAGAATCACACAGACATTTTTAGGTCTCTGGTTGAGGCCCTTCTCACTGCCTGCGGTAGTAGGACCTTACCAGCCTCATTTATTTTTCTGTATGTCTGTCTGTCTGAGAGCACTGATGTTGATAAAGCATAAGTTTCTCTGAGATAACGTGTCCCACTAATCATGTCCCCTGGTTTGACCTTTGCGGTGATGAGGTAGTGTCCACTCCCTCCAGACTTATCAGGAGCTCTGCAAAGCTCGTCTGAACCAACCTTTTACAACAGCACAGCAACTGCTGCGTCAGCTAGCAAAGCTCTTCAAGACTATCATGACACGATCAAAGAGGAAAGCATATCCACTGTGGACCAGTATCTTTTCAGTTATGCCATAAATAAAGTACTACCCTTTGAGTCTCCGGTGCCTTGAAAAGCCATATCTACACCTGCTGAATGTCTAAAGAAAACTAAAGGCTGGGCTGCTTTACTATGCTCTCCTGCAAGGACGATTAGGAGTGATGAACTCAAGTGAAAGGGTTTTTAGTGCAGGCAGCAGTGCGGTAGTTGCAGGCTAAAAGAGCTCCTTTGTAGGCCTTTACAGCAGCATAACCAGGCCAATTTAGAAGGGGGTGTGAGCCTGAGCCCATGTTTACTCTTGCCTCTCTGGGCCTCTGGGTGCAGAGCTGAGAAACAGCTATTTAGGGATGAGAAGAGGGGTCGCATAACCTCAAAGTGACTCAATCTGATTTGACCATATTAGTCTTCCTCCCCTCGTGGCAGGCGCAATCCCTTCTTGGCTTGCTTCACTGAACCAGAGACTTGGAGAGCAGCTCAACCAGTCCATCCATACACTCTTCCAGCAAAGATCAACACAAGGGAATGAGGGGAGATAACTTTAATGATGCCTGAGGGCTGTTGTCACCCTGCATATTGTGGCAGCTTGCTTGCTGAAGTCAAACCAGCCACAGTCCAGTCATGATCTAGTGAAGGTGGCATTTAACTACAGTGATTTTGAAATGTTAGAATCGATTATAGTCTATTATAGTAATATTCAGCAAAAGATATTCTCATTTTTTGGTCAAAAGGAAAAATTTAAGCTAAATGCTACTATGTTAACAGTTGTCCCATTCACATTTAGTGTGTTTTTAATAAAAACTATGAATTGTAGCAAAATATTCACCTTGAATAATGGTGAGGTTTGACATTCCATGATGCGCTGATTCGTTTCCTAAAGAATCTTAATTTATGAAGTTGGAGATTTACACTTGTAGTACACAGCATTGCTAACTTTCTGCAGTGGCAGTAAAAGTTGTCCCACTTTATTATTCTAGCTGTGGAAAGGAAGCCACATTTCCGTCCTGTCTGTTCTTCCTTCCTGGTCCAGGTCACCTGGTCCATCCTTAAATGGGAGGAGTGGAGAGGATGCATGAAAGGAAGACAGACAGAGAGGGATAATAGAATGATCTTTCTACAACCTGAAGTGTTCTCTTTAAAATTCACAATGCTATTGTCATCATATATATGACACTGGGATGAGATTAGCTGTTACCAGTTAAGGAGAAACTTTCCAGATACTTGACAGGAGTCTGTTTTCCCACTAGCTCTCTTGTATACATGGAAAATGTATAGACATGATATCTGGCCTATAGATAGGGTGTATGCTGCAAACTCAGATGAAGAACAGGAAACTGTGGGTATGTTCACTCTGGGTTACTAAATTAACAGTAACACAGCTTTAGAAAAGAAATTGCACTGGTTCTGATTTTGATGCACTGAAAGCTCTTCCAGATTTTTGGAACAAGCATGGCCAGGATGGGAGGGTTCAGCAGTGATCCTGTTGACACCCTGAATTTACTCTGAAGCTGTGCAGATCTTCAGTGGGTGAAAGGTCCCCTCCAATGGCATTCTCAGCAGACATTTGTGGGGCCAAACCTGACGTCATAGACAATGTTATGATGCTTGTAATGGCTTTATTGGATTATACTAGAATGCTGTCACTGCCATATCAAAATCTCATAACACCAACTGCTCTTGTATGAACACAATATTTCATCATTAATGGACCAATAAATATGATTTTAATGACTTAAATAAAAGTAAAAATTTAGTTAATTAAAAAATGTAATAGAGTTTAGTTGCATTAACATACATCAAAGTTAAAACAGCTTTTGCTTCTCCTGTAAAGTTACCATTTTTGATATATGTTTTGTTGCAACACTGATGAAATCCTGGTGATGGGTAATTCTACTTTATTAGATGTCAGTTAATTGTCATTTCCTCTGTGTCGCAATTGGCTCCTCCCACTAAATTGTGCTTTGTTTTGATCTTCCATGTGTGTTTTGTTTTGGTCCAGCCCCCTCGTTTCATGACTCCACCCCTGATTGTTTCCACCTGTCCCTCATCAGCCCTGTTGTATTTAAGCCCTGTGTTTGCCCCTTGTGTTTGCTGGTCTTTGTTATCTGCTGTGGTGTTTGAACTGTTGTTTGTTGGATGGGCTGGTCTTTGTTTGATTTGTACTGTTATCTGCTGTGTTGGATGTACTGGTGTATGTACTGTTGTTTGTTCTGCTTTGTCTGTCATGTCTGCCCCCCGATCAATCCATGTTGGCTCTATGACCCTGGACTGTCTCGACCCTGATTTTGGATTTGCCCATAATAAATCTCGCTTATCTCCGCATATGCGTCCGCCTCCTTGCTCCCTGTTACACTCTGTTTCATGTTGCTGGGTTCAGTTTTTGAACAGAAAAAAGATGCCGGTCCCACTGTGTAAAATTGTCACAGTGGATGTAGCATTAGAAGTGCCCCAAAACTGCTTGGATGTAAAAACTATTAACTAATGGATAGAAAATCTTTATCCATTAACTGGCATTAAAAGTAAAGAACTTACTATTTTAAAGATTTTTTTTTTACGTTAGTCAGTGGGTTATAGCACTTCATATCAGTATTGAGGGATAATGATTCTGGACATGTGATTTTCATCCTGTGTTTGATATTCCTTCTTTTACTCTGGATTTACCATGATGATTTATCACTTACAAACAAATGTATTTTTGTGTTTTTTACAAGCTGCAAATTTACTATGCTGGTTACACTGGTCATGTATCCTATTACATGCATTGGACCCAGTTTCTTGTGACATCTTTGCCCAACTGCTTTCCTCTTCAACCAGAAGCAGCGTAAGCCTTTTATCTGAGCAGAGGAAGGCTTTTATCAGGGGAGGCATGCTTATTACACAAGCTGACAGCTGCTCTTGAGGGCTACATTACACTGTTTAATGACTGCATGTGCCCCCCACACACAAATATGAGTGCACACACACAACAGAGCGGTCAGCTGTTGGTTCTGTCTTGATTAACCCTGGGTGTGCGTGGCATTTATTCATGGCAAAGAAACTATTCACACCAAATTAAAGATTGCTTTCCACCTCTTATTCACACTCGATTCAAAGTGCTTCATTCTGTATAATTGTAGCACCAATGGCATTTGTAAGAGCTAATTTGTGGTCACCTAGCACAACGTTAACGCAGAGGAAAATTGTTCTGAGTGTGTGAGTAGTGTAGAGGTGGGCAGTATAATATTTATTGTTATAGTGATAAATTGCATCACATTGTCACAGTATGCATTTCTGAATATACAGTGGTTGTTGCCAGTGCTCAAAGAACACTGCCCAGCTGCAGGTTTCACTTCAAAACAGAACATAATTAGTCCTATTTAAATGGATTTAGTGTAGTATGTAGAGCAAAACGGAAAATCATGATCACTAATAGTTTAATAGTCATTAGTTAATAGTTTTGGTCTGTATTTTATACACGTGGTACTTTTTTGTCTCTTACAAGTTATCAAACCTCAGAAAAACTAAAAATTATTATACTTATCATGTGTTGTGAAAATGTATTTAAGTACTGTGAAGTTATACTTTTGACATTTTGCCCATCCCAAGCATAGAGCATGGCTGCATTTGGGCTACACTCTCAAAAATAAAGCTTTAAAAATTCTTTAAAGAACCTTTTTTGTAAATGTGATATCAGTATGAAGAAACTTTCTTTTTTAAAGGCCATAGTTATTAAAGTGTGGGCCCTTTATTCCTTAAGCTATAAGGAGTTAAATGTTGTTCCAAGCCACAAACCATTTGTGAACCTTCATTTTTTTAGAGTGCAGTGCATGAGGGAACTTGTAGTGGCTCTACAGAGAAAAACAGGTCTGAACAGGTCAGAGAGAGAAGATGGCCCAGGAGGTCAGCATGCAAGATCATATTGACCGCTCCAACAGCTAACACACCACAATGCACTTCTACAGACTTCTCTTCTCCTACATTCTCAGATGCTGCTCACTGAACATGGAGAAGAGGGTCCTGAATGTAGAATAATGCTACACAGATTCCTAATCCAGAGTCCTAGGACCACCAGACCATGATTTTGTTCTTTTCTGACTCACAGCAAACATAAAGGAGGTAATTAGGGGCTGTAGAGTGCTAATTACCCTGCTCAGGCATGTTAGGAGCTGGAGCAGTACGAAAATGTGGACTGGAATCAGAACACGATTTTAATTATACTGTTTATTTTCACTCAGCATCTTTTTGGAAATGGCAGAAGAAACAAAGGCTCTTTACCTCCACCAGCTGATACTGTGGTACAACAGACTATTACCTTTATTAATGCGCTTCCTCAGCTTGGATTACCCAGAGACCTTGATGTATTGTTTTTTCTATGCTGTGTTGTAGGTGGGATGGTTCCTGGTCTATTTAAACTGATGAACCTGTGTAAGTTCTGTGATGAAGTGCCCTCCTCCTGTAATGGCACTGGCACCTGCCAAGCCAACTGCAGTATCACCTCAATCTGTGAACATCCAGATGAGGTCTGTGTGGCAGTCTGGTACGTCAAAGCTCTCTTTTCTCATTACTACAAGGTATAAAAAAACAGAAAAGTCATTGTCACTCAGCCAAGGCATTTGATTATGATAGCATTTCCTTTTACTGCCTTTACAGAAATTCATTTAAATTATTGTAAGGCACATTTTTCAGCTACTCCTTACTTTTCGAGACACCACTGCATTGTATCTAACTGAATAATACATTTTGTGTATCATCTCGTATGCAATGAAAGTATATGCCCATATATTTTTAATATATGTGTCAAGCTTGCAATATATTACCATATATGTTTAACATACATTTTCTTTCATAATGGTTTAAACCCTTACAAATTAGCTTTGTCTAAATAGAGAGTTTAAATAAGTGTTTACTATTGTTAATTACTATGAAATCATTGCTTGCCTCAAATCATGCCGGGTTGTTAAATGAATACTACTGATTGATGGGTTACAAACTTTCAGTACTTGCCACATGAGCCTCATAGAACCAGTGCAGGTAAAGAAGCAAACCTCGGACACCAAACATGTCTTGTGTGACGTGATGCATGTAGAGTAAGGGGAAAATCTTATGAAACTGATTTTCCCCCAAACTTTCTCTTTAAATGACGCAATAAAATAGTTTATTTTCCATTAATGTGTCATTTTGTTTCTGAGAAGTTATAACTGAATTAACGTTGGAGAGGTATTCAGAGTCTGATGGGTTTATTGTGTTGGTGCAGATGTGGAAACATTGTAGACTGACTGTGTTTATACTGAGTACCTCCCTCTTTACATAAGCCCTTTAATCATCCTGTGTGTGCATACTCGGATGTGTCCCATTCCTTCAGGAGGAAGAATGAGGCCAACCAAACAGTTGAGACAGTGTGTCACCTCCCATCCAAGCCTCTAAATGGCATTCGTCTGGAAGACTATAACAGAACCACGTGTGAGATGAAGGAATATAAGACAGACAGCGGTCAGCTCTACATCTGCTCATGCACGGAAGAAGAGTGCAATGATATCTTGATTTTCCCTCACAGTGAGCTCCACCTTCATTTTTCTATTTTCTTCGTTCTCTAAGCTGCAGCTACACTGCAAGAAATGATAGGAGTGTCTTAAAGGGGAATTGCACCAAATTTTCAAAAGTTACACTTTCAAATCAATAAAACAGCACTATGTAAGATTGTTTTGTTTAAAATTGAAAAACGACATTATTGAGTCAGGAGAAATATAAGAACTCATAGGTTTTTCAGACCACATCATAGGTCTTTACATATTAATGTCACACACGCACACACACAGGTTCCAGAAGATCAAGCTTGATGTTTAGGTTTCAAATGCAATGTCAACATTATACTGATAAAGATGTACTGACAACAGTAGATAATTCACCCACATCCTAAGAAAACACGTCCTTCACCAAATTTTGATAGTAATATTCACTGTAGATATTGCAAAACCTTGTTGCTATCACAAACATTTTACAGAAAATGTGGTAAATTACTTTACAGATCCAACTTTTCACAATAAACCACTCTGGATGACATTTACATCTCAGTGATTACATTTTTCTGATATTTTGAATCTGTGAAATCCTAATATTTTTCATTATGAGGTTACATGTAATTTTATCAAGGGAAATTAATTTACTGCATTGACAAGTTATAATTCACAGTGTATGAGCACAATTTATTTGTAAGATTACCTTATTTGAGTAAAATTGTCTAGGAAGAGCTTGAATAACCTTTGAATATTCTTATAGTAATCTCATAATGAGAAATCAGGGATATATGGCCTACATGTAATGTGCTCTCACTAAGTTGTACTTCTTTTCAGTGTATCTGTCAATTCACCAGTAGATAGCAGACTCTACAGCCATTGTTCCATAGCTGTTGTTAGATGTGTGCACACATAAATAGTAGGTCTGTAGGTGTCTGTGGGTGAGAGATTTCTCTACATTTTAATGTCAACAAGGACACTCTGACACTGTACTGTGAAGTGAGTAATAACTTGTGCGTCCTTGTCGTGTGTTTCACAATGACACAGCGGTGTGAATGAAGATCACTTCTAATCTGTAGTTTTTTTGTGGTTGCTGATGTTTTTGAAGAGGCATGTTTTCACTCTCACTTCGCTACAAAGTCTGCTTAAGCCTGTATACAGCACTCTTTATTGTAATTGCCCGCCCACCAGATCTCTGATGCTACAGAGATAGTATGTGCATGTCAATTCATGTTAATTCATGACCTTTAGTTTAGGTCATGATGGCATGAAAACTTGAAGACTGTAAAGTAGCATCTGTACTGTATACATTTAAAAAAGTGATAACATTGAAGTTAGTTTCTTCAAATGTGTACATAATGTCCACCGAAATACAGAAATATAATATGATTTTGTCTTTCAGCTTACTTACATTTGGCAGTGATTGTGTTGGTATTGGTATTTTATTCATGTGGAAATGATGTACACAGTAGTGCATCACTGTTTTTCGTTGTAGCTAGCTGTGTTTGGCCTGTTTGAGACAGATTGGCTCGGGCTCTGTTGTGAGGCGAGCAAGCGGAGGATCTCAGACATGTGGTTTCCTGTCTATTAACTCAAAGCAGAGACATCACAACCACATAACCAAGCAGTTGGCTGCACTAGGCATGCTCTGACTCAGTGTTCCCAAATGTAAATAAGGCTTAGGAGGTATACATACCACTTGTTGCATTCACCGTACCTTCTCCATGTTCTCCAAAGCTACATGTAAACATATAAAATACTACAACAGACAAACCTAACAGCTTACAGTGTCGTGCACTGAACGCAGGCTTACAGTGCTGCCTGGAAGCAGGTGTGTAAAGTGCGAAGTGTGTGAGAGTGGTCATTGCTCCTCGAGGTTCAGATAGAGGAGCAGTGAGGACGGACAGGAAGTCTATGTTTATTTACTGGAACAGAGCCACGATTTACTTCTCCAGAAATGCCTGGCATTGTTCTTCACTACCATAACATTTTAGCATCTTTAACCATGTGTGGAGCGGAGCCTAAGCTTTTACATCATCCAAAGGCTGCACCCTTTAGTCCCTCACCGTAAGGCGTGAGGTAATGAAAGAGTATCATTAGACAGCAAGAACAACCAGAACTAAAAATTTGAGCTGTAATGCTTATGCTTTTGTGTGGTTTCATGTTCCAAAAACAGTCAAAATTCATTTTTACATTTGACATTTTACAAACTCTTTTCACCCCTTAAACAATCTGTTTTCATTACGATGCCTTTAAGATTAATATATGTGTGCATGCCTTCTGTTTTGCTAGGCTGCCCTGTATTATGCCTTCAAAAAGCAGTTCAGGCTGAAACACTCCTTATAACTTCAGTGTGAATTAGCAGTGCTAAATTCCTGTAGACTTAATAGGCAGTGTCCTATTTGTAAATGTGTTGGTTCCACAAAACCAGTGAATTCAAAAACAGGCTGTTTTTGCAGATTAGTTTACATACATGTGCAGGAGACAAAGAGAAAAGTATGTTTTGAAACTCTAACAGTGTTACAATGTTCAAAAAATTGGGTTCAAAAAAAGTTTTCCATGATATGGGCCTTATAAAATCATACTGGTCATTTACATACAGTTGGGTCCATATATATTTGGACACTGACACAAATTTAGTTTTTTCTTGTTTACTGAAACATATTCAGGTTATAGTTATATAATGGAAATGGGCATAAAGTCCAGACTTCCAGCTTTCATTTGAGGGTATCCACATTAAAATTGGATGAAGGGTTTAGGAGATTCAGCTCCTTTACATCTGCCACCCTCTTTTTAAAGGGACCAAAAGTAATTGGACAACTGACTCAAAGGCTATTTCATGGGCAGATGTGGGCAATTCCTTCGTTATGTCATTCTCAATTAAGCAGATAAAAAGCCTGGAGTTGATTTCAGGTGTGGTGCTTGCATTTGGAAGATTTTGCTGTGAAGAAAACATGCGGTCAAAGGAGCTCTCCATGCAGGTGAAACAAGCCATCCTTAAGCTGCGAAAACAGAAAAAACCCATCCAAGAAATTGCTATAATATTAGGAGTGGCAAAATCTACAGTTTGGTATATCCTAAAAAAGAAAGAAAGCACTGGTGAACTCATTAATGCAAAAAGACCTGGATGCCCACGGAAGACAACAGTGGTGGATGATCGCAGAATAATTTCCATGGTGAAGAGAGACCCCTTCACAACAGTCAACCATGTGAACAACACTCTCCAGGAGGCAGGCGTATCAATATCCAAATCTACCATAAAGAGAAGACTGCATGAAAGTAAATACAGAGGGTTCACTACACGGTGCAAGCCACTCATAAGCCTCAAGATTAAAAATGCTAGATTGGACTTTGCTAAAAAACATCTAAAAAAGCCAGCACAGTTCTGGAAGAACATTCTTTGGACAGATGAAACCAAGATAAACTTCTACCAGAATGATGGAAAGAGAAAAGTATGGTGAAGACGTGGTACAGCTCGTGATCCAAAGCATACCACATCATCTGTAAAACACGGAGAAGGCAGTGTGATGGCTTGGGCATGCATGGCTGCCAGTGGCACTGGGTCACTATTGTTTATTGATGATGTGACACAGGACAAAAGCAGCCGGATGAATTCTCAGGTATTCAGAGACATACTGTGTGCTCAAATCCAGCCGAAAGCAGCCAAACTGATTGGTCGGCATTTCATAATACAGATGGACAATGACCCAAAACATAAAGCCAAAGCAACCCAGGGGTTTATTAAAGGAAAGCAGTGGAATATTCTTGAATGGCCAAGTCAGTCACCTGATCTCAACCCAATTGAGCATGCATTTCATTTGTTAAAGACTAAACTTCAGACACAGAGGCCCACAAACAAACAGCAACAGAAAACTGCTGCAGTAAAGACCTGGCAGAGCATTACAAAGGAGGAAATACAGTGTCTGGTAATGTCCATGAGTTCAAGACTTCAGGCAGTCATTGCCAACAAGGATTTTGAACAAAAAAAACAAAACCAAAAGGTCCTCTCTGTGTGGAGTTTGCATGTTCTCCCCGTGTCTGCGTGGGTTTCCTCCGGGTTCTCCGGTTTCCTCCCACAGTCCAAACACATGCAGTCAGGCCAATTGGACATGCTAAATTGCCCCTAGGTGTGAGTGTGTGAGTAACTGTCTGTGTCTGTCTGTCTGCCCTGCGATGGACTGGCGACCTGTCCAGGGTTTATCCTGCCTTTCACCCAATGACTGCTGGGATAGGCTCCAGCACCCCCCCGCGACCCTGAGGGAGAAGCGACTTGGAGAATGAATGAATGAATGAATGAATGAATTATTTAATTTGTCCATTTACTTTACAGCCTCTGAAATGAAGGGATTGTGTTTAAAAAATGCTTTAGTTTCTCACATTTTTATGCAATCATTTTGCTCAACCCACTGAATCAAAGCTGAAAGGCTGAACTTCAACTGCATCTGAATTGTTTTGTTCAAAATTCATTGTGGTAATGTACAAAACCAAAACTAGAAAAATGTTGTCTCTGCCCCAATATATATGGACCTAACTGTAACGTTGGGGGGCAGTCGTGGGCTGGAGGTTAGGGAGCTGGCCCTGTAACCAGAAGGTTGTCGGTTCGATCCCCAGGGCCGACAGTCCATGACTGAGGTGTCCTTGAGCAAGACACCTAACCCCCAACTGTTCCCCGGGCGCCATGGATAGGGCTGCCCACCGCTCCGGGCAAGTGTGCTCACTGCCCCCTAGTGTGTGTGTTCACTAGTGTGTATGTGGTGTTTCACTTCATGGATAGGTTAAATGCGGAGGTGGAATTTCCCTGTTTGTGGGATCAAAAAAGTATCACTTATCTTATCTTATCATTGCTGGGAATTCAGGCCCCGGCAGTACACCTATGATGTTGGCATCCCGCAGATTTATTGTTATTACTGAAAATTCCGCTGATTAAAATGTGATAATTAGTGGCTTGTGCTGTATTGCAGCAAACACTGCTGATGTGAGGTAAACTGTCCACTTCTGAGGATTTACTAGTTTCCTGTTCGTCTCCTTATTGAGGCGGCTATGTTTATAAGCTGGTGGATTTGATCCAGACCTAACCTGTCGCATGAGAATAACATGTTATGACAAAAATCTTTCTCAGAAAAGAACCAGTGGAAAAAAAAAAATCAGAAATCAGAATTGTGGCAAGTTCAGGCTCCCCTATATTAATTACATTAATTAAGACTTTGTGGGTTTTGCTGTTTATTTGTGACAATTTTGATATTTGACAATCATATTTAACCATTTGCAGTGATAACTGACAGTTAAGTAAATTATCAAAGGAACTTTCAATTAAAACCACGAGTTATTTTTTTAGTAGCAGTACTGGTCACAAACATTTCTTATCGGTCAGGTCCTACTGGCACAGTAATATTACATAAGAAATACTGGTCGTGTTAAAAAATAGCTGAGCCCTGATTCATCATTATTAACTTTATTGACAGCCCAGATGCATCTGGCTCTGAATGCACCTCTTGGTAATATGTCACAGATGGAAAGCACTAAAGTGAATTATGAGCATATATTCCTGTTTTTCTCTTCGTACTGATAGCAGCAAATGGATTAGCTCTCTACCAAACATACATTCGTTTCTAATAAGTAACTCATAAAGCTTGTCAGTGAGAGTGTGTTGTGCTGTGTCAGTTACACTCATTTTTCTGTTTTTGGAGTTGTAAACTTGATCGTTTCAAAAGGAAGAGTGACAAGTGTAATGTGGATTGCAGCAGCTTTCTGGATTTACAGCTGTTGGATGTATTTTAGGACTATTCTTCTAAAGTGGCCTTCGGCACTGTTTTTATAGTCACAGTTTTACACATAACAAGTTTCACACTCTGCTTTTGCAGCTTGTTAGTGCATGTGGTTGCAGTCCCAGACTGCAGTTGCAAAATAGCTTTTATGCTGGTAATTTTCATGTTTTTCCTATTTCTTCACTTTATTTCACTTCATTCATTTTCTCACTCTCATTTTTTAAATCGTATCACTTTTTATCATTTTCTTACTTTTTTGCCATCCTCTGTTACACAGAAGCGTATTGGCACCAATTTTCTCCATACTTTGCGTTTTTACCTGTTTTGCACGAGAAGTGAGAAGCTATTCCTGACACCTTTGTTAGATTTCTGTGCCTGTGGATCTGTAAAGGTGGTTTTACATTGCCCTCACTAACAGTATCTGCTGTACCTCTCAGTCAGGAATGAGAACCGCGCAGCATGCGTCATTCTTACTAAGTGTTGGAGTCTGATCATAGAGCTGAATTGTTCATCCTCAGTTGATCTTTTATCACTGGCTATTTTGAGGAAAAGGAGAAGAAAAGCCAGCAGAAGAGTTGGGAAGTGTCTGACAGGTCTGGTCCTACAGATTTTTCTTTTCTTCCCCCACACTATGGAATCCAGGCCTCCAGTGACTGAGTCACTGCTGGCGAGAGAGAGAGAGAGAGAGAGAGAGAGAGAGAGAGAGAACTTGCTTGCAAAAAGAGAGATAAACACATTCGTGGCACTAGTCATGCTGAGAAACTAGTCATAGTTGTAACCATAACAAACAAATAACAATGACCCCACCACTCTTGTATGCATGTTACCAATCACACTCTGACAGAACTCCCACTCACTCTGTCCAAACAGAAGAACGGAGAGATCTAAATGCCAGTTAGTTACACAGCAAAAAGTGATATTTTGATATGTAAATGTGACATTATTTCAGAGCTGTCGCAACTGCTTGATAAATCTTAATTAATTGTTAAAATGTGTTTTCTCTGTGAATCAGTAATGAAGAGTTAGTGATTTATGTAATGATAATGCATATTTTAAGTTTTCCTACTGGCCTTTCTTACTGTAAGAAACAGAGCCTGAACGACGCATCTATTTATAAGCATTTTTGCCTGTTTTGCTATTGTTTATTTATTGCACATTTGTGAAATATATATATAATATATATATTACAATTAAGTCTTTTTAAAAGTGCATAATTACAGTATTTTATTACAGTATTTTTGAATGTCTGTACATGGTTTGTTATTGTTCAGTAAATTCCTTTTTAATGTTTGGCTATATTTAAATACTTTAATTATTCTATGTGTCATCACAATAATCAGGAAATTACCAGCCATACCACCAGAATGAAGAGCCAGTATCAGAGCACATGGCTAGTCCTGCTTTATATCCCTGTAGTCCTGAATCGCAGAGAGATCACACTCTTCTGTAAGAACTGGGCAAATTTCTTCAATCTGGGACCCTAATGATTTATCTGTGTTCTATTCTTTATAGCCTGCCAGCCCTTCAGAGAGAAAGGAGTCAGTTGTCTTCAGTTTGTGGGTGTGGAATCTCACGTTCATTCACATTAGAACCTAACCATATTTTAAAATGAATGTGCTTAGCTTCTTTTCATTTGTCTGCCCGTTGGTCTTCATAGTTTTCACATGAAATTATGTCTGGATGAGACACATTTTATCCCTTTTTCTGAATTGTGTTATTCAGAACAAGCTGAGAATATTGAAGCAATTAGGTTCTGTTTGACTAACATGTGAGTCAGTGGCCTTGGAGAACATGAGCTTCTTACAGAGAGCTTGGCACACACACACATACACACACAGGCAGGGACACACAAGCTCACACACACTAAAACTAAATCTAACCCTACTCTTAACCTCAGTATCCAAAAGGCTATTTTTCTGCTCTTTTATTTTTTTTTCCAAAACGTATTGTAATTTGCGGTGAAAATAAGACATGCTCGAGTGAGGACCAGCAAAATGTCCTCACTTGAGCAAAAATGTCATGTCCTGTCATTTTAAGGACACGTGGTCCTCACAAATTTAACAAGACAGAAACACACGCACATACACACAGTGATGTGTCTAATTGTATTTCTAGAGGAAAGAGGCTTTTATTAGTGACTGTCCTCACTAGTCATCTCACTGTGGCTGGTATTCTGACTTCTATTGCTAGAAAATATGAAACAATAATAATTTCCGTTGTTCTAAGTGCATGTGAAAAAACCTGGACATTTCGCTCTATGTCGAAAGACATTTCAGTCTGCCTTGTGGGGCTTTTTTTAATTTGAAGTTTGCTTTGTTTTGCACTCGTTTCCAGACAGCCTTGCCTTTTATTGTCATGTTAAATGTTCCAGAGCCGGGTATCTATTTTAGATGTTTTATGCCTGTCTCTTAGTGATCATAGTGCTGTGTGTGTGTGTGATGGAGGAATGCAGACAGGCTAAGCTTTGCCTCCACTTTCTGCCCGATAGCTGGCAGCAGTCTGCCTCTGCTTCTAGACTCAACCTGCAATGCTCGAAGTGCCATGCCAAACCCCAGGATGGCAGGCAGACAGAGTGGTATGGTAAATTTCCTTGAAGGACTGAGACAGTCCCCCAGAACAGACTCTCAGTGTGCAGTGCCTTTCCTCATGACTCCTTCAGAAAGGCAAACAGGATGTGTGATTTTAGCATAGTAGTAAAGATTCTTCAGCTTAGACAGTGTCAAACAGCCAGTAGCCAATTCCCATAGTTGTGACTAAATTTGATAACCTGTAATATTAGACTGTATTTATTATTTATTATAATTTCTTATGGTCAAAAATGTAACAAACTCCAAGGAGTGTATTTGCTAAAAGAGGTGCTAATTACTAGCAGGCATATGTCATGTTCTACTGACATATTCCAAAGATGGAGGTGTGTGAGGTGGGGGAGTGAGCACACCCTCCGGTGTCTCCCCCCACCTAAAATACAGGCTTGGACAAAGCAGTAATACATTTATGAAGATAAAATATTAACTAGAGAGACTGCATACAATTTCTGATTCACCAGAACAAACCTCCACAAAAATATATTCCTAGGTGTGAGAAATATATTCTCATGAAAAATATAATATTTTAACTGGGTGGAAACTTGCTTATAATTCCCAATCCTTTATATGAAAGCCCATTTGTGCGAAGAAGGAGCAAATAATTTTATGCTTCTGACTAATTAGATCAGAATAATGACTTATTTTCTCAAGATTTTCTCAAGATTTGAATGTGTGTATGGTTATTTTGACATAATAAGTTCAGAAAATATCACTATTTTGACTTTCTATTTAAAACACATTTATTTTTTATATATTATTTATTTTTTGAGCTGAACTCCTGAGATCAATGCCAAGTGCATTTGAAATACAGTAAATTCTCTTTAGTTTACTGAGCACATCCTCACTGTTTGAGAGCTGTGAGATTTTAAACTTACAGGGAGTGTAACCTCTTAGCTGTGTGCTGTGTATCAAAGGTTATTACATTTCTGCTACAAAAGCCACAGCACTGATGATGAATTAACGATAACTTGTGCAGTGCAGTGACTTTGCAGCCAAAAGAATTTTACTTTTTGCTTTTAACAATAATTTTGAAATCAATTATCAAATCATTATTTAGGCCAAACCTGTTGTTAAGACACTTCAATGAATGTAGAATATTCTCAAAGTATTATGAAAGCAGTTTTCTAAAAAGGTTTGGTTTTAGGCTTTTTCCAATTAAGAGTACTTTTACTTTCACTTTCATCAGAAATGATTCTGTAGCCTCATAACAAACACGCTGCAGCTATAGCAATAAAGAGTAAACATATAGGTGGAGTGCTGATGAAAGTCCCTGATTACAGTATAGGGGATTTACTGCTGCTGAATAAAGTATCTGTAAAAACTAACCGCTGTGCTTTATCTCCAGCTATACGGCCAGGTGCCTTAGATGACCAAATGGTGTCAGTGATTCTGGTCAGTCTGCTGCCTCTGCTGGTGTTGGCCGTCCTCGTTGTGACCTCCTTTTACTGTTACCGCATCCAGCGACGCCGCAAGCTCAATGAGTGGGAGACCAAAAAGCCGCTAAAGCGTAAAGGTCCCAAAGGCCCTTTGGACTGCAGTGATGCCTGCGCCATAATGATGGATGATGACCGCTCCGACAGCAGCTCCACACATGCCAACAGCCTTAACCACAACACTGAGCCACTGCCCATCGAGCTAGACCTGCAGGTAAAAGCAAGCAATATGAATGAAATGCAACATTTCAGTACATGAAGACATTTCAGTGATACAGAATTGTGTAGAGGTTGGAACGCATTATATTGACCAAAATTATTTACATTGTCTTGATTTATTAAAAGATGCTTTAATACTTACAGTGTTTGCAGTTTTTGGGAAAAATGAATAATACTGAAGTCATAATTTGTTTTTGTTTGACCATTTTCCAACCTCTCTTTATCCCTTCAAATTACACATCCTGTTTTTGTTACTGTGCTTAAAGACTCATATATGTGAACGAGCTCAGTTCTAATACTGGCTGCCCTTTATTGTCCAGTCTGGCCTAAAACACTCTGTAGAACTTCAGTTTGAATGGGCAGCACTAAATCACTATAGGCTGAATGTACTGGGCCTAAACAATAGATTAAAGTAGGAAGTTATGTATGAATGCATTGTTTTTGTGACAATTCAAAACTGGCTGGTTTTTGCAGTTTAGTTTCTGTATATCTACTGGGGATTGAATGCTGCATTACTATTTATATTTCTATGATAAGGGCCCTTTAAAACACATCTGAAATATCTGAGATTGGTCAAATGCTCATTATTTCCAGTAAAAACAATAATGATCAGAGGGCTCATTTGCTTTTGCAGGCTTTTGTGATATCAGCATTACAGACTCTTGTGATAATGATTAAGAATTGCTATATTGTGCAGCAGTATTTACAGACTTTCTATAATAAATCTAAATGTGTCTTTTTATGATACATGCAGTTATTCTGTGTTCTAGAAGTGGTGAGAATATCCATAATATACTAAGATTATAAAGCCACAACATATCTTCTTATTGCCCCCCCTTACTTGCAGGTGGGCAAGGGCCGCTTTGCCGAGGTCTACAAGGCTAAGCTGAAGCAGAGCTCCTCAGAGCAGTTTGAGACAGTGGCGGTGAAGATCTTCCCCTATGAGGAGTACGCTTCCTGGAAGAATGAGAAGGACATCTTCTCTGACATTGACCTGAAGCATGAGAATGTGCTGCACTTCCTGACAGCAGAAGAGAGGAAGGTGGAAAAGCAGTACTGGCTGATCACGGCTTACCATCCACGCGGGAACCTGCAGGAGTACCTCACTCGCCACGTCATCAGCTGGGAGGACCTGCGGCTGCTGGGCGGCTCGCTGGTCCGGGGCGTGGCCCACCTCCACAGTGACCACACGCCCTGTGGCAGGCCAAAAGTGCCCATCGTGCACAGAGACCTCAAGAGCTCCAACATTCTGGTGAAGAACGACCTCACCTGCTGCCTGTGTGACTTTGGGCTGGGCCTGCGGCTGGACAACTCCCTGTCTGTGGATGACCTGGCCAACAGTGGACAGGCAAGTTTGTATTTATGCTACAGTGGCATGATATGGACAAACTACCACTCTGCAGTTATATTTCTACATATTCCAATATGAACACATCAAAAGCACACATGTGAAGATACATGTCAGTCTGCTTGAAGAATCTTTTGATTTATCAAAAACATAAAAAACGTCTTTGTGTTGCAAAGGCAGTTAACAACAACAATATTGCAAAAACAATTAACCAAATATCTACAAATAAGTCTTTAAGACACCCTAATGGTAAGCCCAATAGGTTTCATTTTTTTTGCCATATTAAGCCTTTAAATGCCCAGGACCTGCCAGTGGGTCCATGGTTGCATTCTAACTCATGCAACTTGTGGTGTGAGCTGTTTTCCATGTGGTTACTGATTAATAAGCTTTATGATATATTAGGCCTAGTAATATAGGTGTTAAGTTCCTTGTCATGACAAAACTTTCCTGTAACTGTTATTGACGCTTTAACATATTCTTTTTCAATAACTCATTTAAAGGGCAGTGGAGAGTAATGTTTGTCTGTTTATCTCTGTTTATCTCATCAGTTGGGAGCTACTGACAGCTAGGAAACAAGACAGCTAATCATTCAATTTGGCTTTACGCTTTTGCTTTAATACTTTAATGAAACATTTATTAACAATTACATTGTTAATCGCAATTTTTCATATGGCAATTTTATAACTGTGATGTGTTTAAATTCAGCTATTTTTGCCTGTCTGTGATTACAAAGACATATACAACTGGATTTCACCCCTCTGGGGTGAATAAATGTGAATCTGAATTCCAAAATTGCTAGTAGACATTCTCTGAGGATTCTCTCCCATCTTGTGTGCAACTTTCTCACACATACCCTCTCCTGGAGCATGCAATGTTCTTGCGTGTTTCCTAGCTAAAGCCCATCTGATTGCTGACTGTGTCAATGTGAGATTTAGGACAGGGCTGTGTTTTTACTTGCAGGGAAAGTCCCCTTGGGCATCTTTTAGTCTCAATGCGTGTGTGACCTTTGTTCTTTGTGTTTGTGCTGATTTATGATTCACAGGCTGAAAATGCATAGACACAAGGTGTTGAGTGAATGAGTAATCAACTAAATAAAACCCACGCAGCTTTCTGTGAAGCTCTTGTAACCATAAAACATCTCTTGCCGCATTCAGTATTTTTAAAAATACCCTCTAATTTATGATGCAGTTTAGTTTTGGACTTTTCAATGTATATCACAATATTAAATGCACAAAGCTGCTGACCCCATCTGAACACTCACTAAAGCAGTGTGGCAAACAAATGTTGTAAGAGCAAAACAAAGAACTGGGACTGTAGTTGTTTAGTGATAAGATGTCTCCAGGCTGGAGATGGAGGTCTCTGTATCTTCCTTGCGATAACTTTTTTGAAGTCCAAGAGCAAGATCAAAGCCAAAGCAGAGTTTAGACTACAAAGGGAAGGAATTGTAATGACCTGTGGTTTTCTCTCCTCATTGCAGGTTGGAACAGCCAGGTATATGGCTCCAGAGGTGCTGGAGTCAAGAATCAACCTTGAGAACATCGAATCCTTCAAGCAGACGGATGTGTACTCCATGGCCTTAGTGCTGTGGGAGATTACCTCCAGGTGTAATGCCATCGGAGGTGAGTTCACTCATATCATCACATCACCTGTTGGACAACAGAGTAGCAAGACAACACCTAACACATAGGGCTATTTGTGGCTTTGTGTGGAGAAACAATGTGTGAGCACAGTTCTATGTCAACATCCCTAACAACTCAAAAGAATGCAGTTCTATTTTCATGGAGTCAGTCATTGGCTCTCAAGGAGAGAGCAAATGGAAATAGGTTAGCTATTGCTGCCATTAGGCTGTGGCATTTTGTTTTGCCACTGCTGCCAGGTTATTGTCTCAGCATTGTGCACAGTAAACCCAATGTAACCCATATACGGGTTCAACCAATTTGCCATTTCCTGTTATTCTGAGGCCTTTCCACATCACCCTGAAGTAGAACAGAAGTGGTTCTGTAGCGATGCTGTTTGCTTCTCTACTGGAATGTGAGGAATGTGTAGAATGTGAAATGGACCATCAGATTTCTTGTCCTTCTTTGGTCAGGTGGGAAAAAAGACGCCTCTAGGTTTCTTCTAAGTCTGTGTGTGCTCATGTTTACACAGGCACATATGTGCATGATTTTCTGAAAAAGAAAAATTGCAGTTATCGCCAGGTTTCTACTGCCATATGATGAAAAATGATGTGTAGAAAACTTTAAAAAAGTGCTAAATTGAATTCCTTGGAGTGATGCCATAGAAAATCCAGTTTGGAGTCCTCATAACATTCCACATAATGTAAAGTTTAAAGAGCCTCCACATAATGCTATTTGGATATAATGTGATACACTTGATAATTACGATTTTCTAAACAAGAAAATACTGTCACCCAGCAACCTTTATTTTTAGGACTGTAGCTACATAAACAGGAGCAGTCAGATATTTTGTGAGTTCTGCAAGTTGTTAAGACTCCTGGATTATTCAAGCTATGCTGCCTGTGGAAGTCAGTAGCTCCCATGAGCTCAGTTGGCATTCAGGCGACCAGGTCACAGGGCAGTGCTTCTGTGTTGGTGTTAGCTATTTTAATGGGCCCTGTGCGTGCCGTTGTGCATGTATGTGCGTATGTGTTCTGTTAAGCATACTGTCCCAGTGTCGGGTTTGTGTTACCCACATGCCCCAGCATGCTCCCGGTGTGATTGACAGGGGCGGCAGGAACCTTGCTGCTCTGCTGCTATGGGCTTATCTGCAGAGATCGAGACTTTCCAGCCAGACGCATTGTCACATTCCAGCACCACTCACAGCACCAATGTGGGGGTATCAAGAGAAGCCACCCAGAGTTTGGCTCTCTGTATGCAGTTTTAATCATTTTAATTAAAACCTGAATATAGCCAGAGAGCACTGCTTGAATATAATAAGTGATATTACTAGGCATGTACTAATATGGGAATTGTATGCCAACATTTAATCTTTTTCTTGTACATACATAAACGTTTCTAAAATGTAAAACTGGTTCTACATCTACCTTGATTCACATGAAGAACAATAGCATGTTTTCAGTCAGACCAATTCATTCAGATTATTTCACAATTCAGACATTTTAATAACTCTTATATTTACTATTTCACACTTTATGGCAAAACATCAAGGATGCCTGACATCGAACACCCCCACCCCACCCCCAAAACAAGACTGCACAACAATAATTTTTCATCAATGCAAATCATAATAAAACATCTCTTAACACAAATATTATATTAATTGAAAGTTTAGAATCACATATGACATATTTACCAATCACGTCAAATTAAATTACAGAACGCTTTTGGCATCACTAGACGTGATGTGCTGATGTTAAAAATTAACAAAAATTAACAAGTGCTGATGATAAAAATTAATATCATGATAATTACTAAGCTTTTGTCATGTTTTAGGATACTATCCTGTCAAAGTATTAAAAAATAACAGAACACTATAAGGCAATAGTGATCTGATTGTCATGTATTAATCACAATAACGTATTAGCAAATGAATAATGTATTAATTTAGGAGATTTCTGTCTTTGAAAAAAGTTGAAAAAAATGTTTTTGGTTTCCTGTGGAGTTTTTGAGAAGATCCTTAGTACTCTAATAACGTATTCAAACAGCTTTACAAGCATTAAATATAGTAGGATCACAATACAATAGCATACTGGGTGCTTGTGAAATCAGAGATACTGTGAATATCTAAAAAATCTCTGTTGAAACTGCAACTCAATTGACTAAAATGCAGTGCCATTATTTCAAAGTGCCCATGTTAATCGTATTGTGCTATGCCTTATTATTCAATAGCAGCACATGTCTCTGTGTCAGTGGTGGTAAATGAGACTTCTAAGGGTTAACTGAAGTGGGAGTAACTGCAGGCCAAAATCTGTTAAAGTTAGCCAACGACCTCTGAGAAATCCAAATGTGAAATCTGAACCTGATCTGAGCTCAAGACATATTTGAAAATGTGCGAACAAGACCAAAACCCCAACACAAAGAGTTGGATCCTGTTGTATTCGGACACGTTCTTCAAGCTCCAGTCTTGGAGCACCAGAGCTCACAGGCCGTTCCTGCCCAGAGACAGCACGGACCCATGAGGGAGTGATGGAAACCTGCGGCCAGTTTGCTGTGCTCTGGCTCGCAGTGTTGTTGTTAGCATGTCCTGAATTAGCATGGGGCGCGGCTCTGGCTGGAACAGAGTAAAGCAGTGTGGAGAGCTGAGAGGCAGCCAGCCTAAGAAACACCCCACTGCTCCCCTCTGCAGAGAGGTGGGAGGGGGGCATAGCAGCTGTGTGGCAGGTGGCAGCACCCCATATGGCCAGGCCATCCATCACTACAGGTTTCGGATTCACTGCAGTGCTGTACAGGCTTCTCTCTCTAACACACAAACACACACTGACACACACAAACACACTCATGTGTGTTGCTGTGTGGTTGACTTCATGCCAAAATAGTCTTTCAAAACCCCTAGAAGTTCCCCCCGTTCTGCAACGGTGTTGCTGCCCTTTTCTTCTTTGTCTTCTCGTCACTAGATCAGGAATCCTACTGCTGGCCAGCTGCTGTGCTCTCAGATGGATATAACCCTTAAATCCTTAAGTCGCAGTTTTCAATGGCTTTAATGAAAGCGTGATTTGTGTTTTTAAAAAGAAGAAGAGATGATGAATGATGTTGAATGTCTTGTTTTGTAAACAAAAATCACATTTCTGCCTCATTTTTATGATTTCTTGATATTAATACAAATAAAAAAGACCTTTCAAATACAATGAATCAAATGAAAAAATCTAATGAAAATGGAATTCATTATGTAGTTAATTAAGGAGTTAATTATATAACTTATTGAATCAATTTAAATAGTAAGTCAAAAGAACAAAAATGACTGCAGACTGCTAAGGGGTCCTGAGGACGGACAAGATTTGTCCTCTTAAGGCCAACACAAAAAGTGGCCACCGTTTATCTGCTCTGCTCTGTTAATCACTTTTTTAAATGCTTTTGTATCATATGTTTATATTTGTTTTAAATGTTAATAACATGATCTAATAAAACCAAAATTTCATAGATTTTTATTTATTTTATTTTATTTTTCATTTATTTTATTTATTTGTGTCACAAACTACATTTTTGAACAAGAAAATGTATGATTAGGAATATCTGGCACATCTGCCCTGTTACATAGCCACTCTGATTAAAAAAAAAGTTAAAAGAAGCACTTACTGATCCCAACTGCATTCTGAATGACTCATTATTCATTACTCAAACAATATCACAGTGCATCAGTCATAAAAAAAACTTGTGTATCTTTTTTTATGGTGAAAACACAGAAACTCATAACATAGCAATTCTACATGCTGATACATTTAGCTATATGCAGAATGAATATGCACATGCTGTAACTCCTCTAGCGCCATCACCAAAATCTCAGAATGGATCGGCGATGAGATACTCAGTTCAGTAGAGTTAAAGCATGGTGCCTACAGCGAGAGTCTCAGTTCAGTAGAGTTAAAGCATGGTGCCTGTAGCAAGAGTCTCAGTTCAGTAGAGTTAAAGCATGGTGCCTGCAGCGAGAGTCTCAGTTCAGTAGAGTTAAAGCATGGTGCATGCAGCGAGAGTCTCAGTTCAGTAGAGTTAAAGCATGGTGCCTGCAGCGAGAGTCTCAGTTCAGTAGAGTTAAAGCATGGTACCTGCAGCGAGAGTCTCAGTTCAGTAGAGTTAAAGCATGGTGCCTGCAGCGAGAGTCTCAGTTCAGTAGAGTTAAAGCATGGTGCCTGCATTGAGAGTCTCAGTTCAGTAGAGTTAAAGCATGGTGCATGCAGCGAGAGTCTCAGTTCAGTAGAGTTAAAGCATGGTGCCTGCAGCGAGAGTCTCAGTTCAGTAGAGTTAAAGCATGGTGCCTGCAGTGAGAGTCTCAGTTCAGTAGAGTTAAAGCATGGTGCATGCAGCGAGAGTCTCAGTTCAGTAGAGTTAAAGCATGGTGCCTGCAGCGAGAGTCTCAGTTCAGTAGAGTTAAAGCATGGTGCCTGCAGTGCGAGTCTCAGTTCAGTAGAGTTAAAGCATGGTGCCTGTAGCAAGAGTCTCAGTTCAGTAGACTTAAAGCATGGTGCCTACAGCGAGAGTCTCAGTTCAGTAGAGTTAAAGCATGGTGCATGCAGCGAGAGTCTCAGTTCAGTAGAGTTAAAGCATGGTGCCTGCAGCGAGAGTCTCAGTTCAGTAGACTTAAAGCATGGTGCCTGCAGCGAGAGTCTCAGTTCAGTAGAGTTAAAGCATGGTGCCTGCAGCGAGAGTCTCAGTTCAGTAGAGTTAAAGCATGGTGCCTGCAGTGAGAGTCTCAGTTCAGTAGAGTTAAAGCATGGTGCATGCAGCGAGAGTCTCAGTTCAGTAGAGTTAAAGCATGGTGCCTGCAGCGAGAGTCTCAGTTCAGTAGACTTAAAGCATGGTGCATGCAGCGAGAGTCTCAGTTCAGTAGACTTAAAGCATGGTGCCTGCAGCGAGAGTCTCAGTTCAGTAGAGTTAAAGCATGGTGCCTGCAGCGATAGTCTCAGTTCAGTAGAGTTAAAGCATGGTGCCTACAGCGAGAGTCTCAGTTCAGTAGAGTTAAAGCATGGTGCCTACAGCGAGAGTCTCAGTTCAGTAGAGTTAAAGCATGGTGCCTGCAGCGAGAGTCTCAGTTCAGTAGAGTTAAAGCATGGTGCCTGCAGCGAGAGTCTCAGTTCAGTAGAGTTAAAGCATGGTGCCTGCAGCGAGAGTCTCAGTTCAGTAGAGTTAAAGCATGGTGCCTGCATTGAGAGTCTCAGTTCAGTAGAGTTATAGCATGGTGCATGCAGCGAGAGTCTCAGTTCAGTAGAGTTAAAGCATGGTGCCTGCAGTGAGAGTCTCAGTTCAGTAGAGTTAAAGCATGGTGCCTGCAGTGCGAGTCTCAGTTCAGTAGAGTTAAAGCATGGTACCTGCAGTGCGAGTCTCAGTTCAGCAGAGTTAAAGCATGGTGCCTGTAGCAAGAGTCTCAGTTCAGTAGACTTAAAGCATGGTGCATGCAGCGAGAGTCTCAGTTCAGTAGAGTTAAAGCATGGTGCCTGCAGCGAGAGTCTCAGTTCAGTAGACTTAAAGCATGGTGCCTGCAGCGAGAGTCTCAGTTCAGTAGAGTTAAAGCATGGTGCCTGCAGCGAGAGTCTCAGTTCAGTAGAGTTAAAGCATGGTGCCTACAGCGAGAGTCTCAGTTCAGTAGAGTTAAAGCATGGTGCCTACAGCGAGAGTCTCAGTTCAGTAGAGTTAAAGCATGGTGCCTGCAGCGAGAGTCTCAGTTCAGTAGAGTTAAAGCATGGTGCCTGCAGCGAGAGTCTCAGTTCAGTAGAGTTAAAGCATGGTGCCTGCAGCGAGAGTCTCAGTTCAGTAGAGTTAAAGCATGGTGCCTGCATTGAGAGTCTCAGTTCAGTAGAGTTATAGCATGGTGCATGCAGCGAGAGTCTCAGTTCAGTAGAGTTAAAGCATGGTGCCTGCAGTGAGAGTCTCAGTTCAGTAGAGTTAAAGCATGGTGCCTACAGCGAGAGTCTCAGTTCAGTAGAGTTAAAGCATGGTGCCTGCAGCGAGAGTCTCAGTTCAGTAGAGTTATAGCATGGTGCATGCAGTGAGAGTCTCAGTTCAGTAGAGTTAAAGCATGGTGCCTGCATTGAGAGTCTCAGTTCAGTAGAGTTATAGCATGGTGCCTGCAGTGCGAGTCTCAGTTCAGTAGAGTTAAAGCATGGTACCTGCAGTGCGAGTCTCAGTTCAGCAGAGTTAAAGCATGGTGCCTGTAGCAAGAGTCTCAGTTCAGTAGACTTAAAGCATGGTGCATGCAGCGAGAGTCTCAGTTCAGTAGAGTTAAAGCATGGTGCCTGCAGCGAGAGTCTCAGTTCAGTAGACTTAAAGCATGGTGCCTGCAGCGAGAGTCTCAGTTCAGTAGACTTAAAGCATGGTGCCTGTAGCAAGAGTCTCAGTTCAGTAGAGTTAAAGCATGGTGCCTACAGCGAGAGTCTCAGTTCAGTAGAGTTAAAGCATGGTGCCTACAGCGAGAGTCTCAGTTCAGTAGAGTTAAAGCATGGTGCCTGCAGCGAGAGTCTCAGTTCAGTAGAGTTAAAGCATGGTGCCTGCAGCGAGAGTCTCAGTTCAGTAGAGTTAAAGCATGGTGCCTACAGCGAGAGTCTCAGTTCAGTAGAGTTAAAGCATGGTGCCTACAGCGAGAGTCTCAGTTCAGTAGAGTTAAAGCATGGTGCCTACAGCGAGAGTCTCAGTTCAGTAGAGTTAAAGCATGGTGCCTGCATTGAGAGTCTCAGTTCAGTAGAGTTAAAGCATGGTGCCTACAGCGAGAGTCTCAGTTCAGTAGAGTTAAAGCATGGTGCCTACAGCGAGAGTCTCAGTTCAGTAGAGTTAAAGCATGGTGCCTGCAGCGAGAGTCTCAGTTCAGTAGAGTTAAAGCATGGTTACTGCAATGAGATGCTCAGTTCAATATTAGGGATTAGGGAATTGGCAGAATTGGCAGATATTGTTTAAAACACAACATTGGCAGTCAGCCAATGCATTGTTTCTGTTTTGGCCCAAAACACAATATCAGAATTGGAATCAACCATAAAAATTCATTATTGGTGCATCCCTAGTATTACAATTCTGAAAAGACAGCAAAAGTAACTCTGGTCTTCTAAGGATTAAGCCTTGTTTTTCATCCAGTCTTTCCCAGACGAGGAGTCAGACAGGCAAGCCTGTGGAGATTTCAGACGGATAATCTGAAAGGGAAAAGGTTGTTAAAAAGCTTCCCCCAGCTCACTCTGCCAGAGCGGCCCGACTGGGCCCGAAGAGGGAGGCCTCAGTCCGTGGGACATCTGTTCCTGAAACCACGGCATTCTTCACATAGCGAGCACACTCGCATCACTTAGGCCACAGCCCCTGGCGCAGGGAGAGGGAGAAAGAGAGACAGTGGAGGGAAAGTGAGGAAGTTGTATTTCTTCACTAGAGCTTCATGTTGCACCTTGAGTCACTGCAGCATTCGCAAGTCACAGTAAAGTTATCTCCTGCCATGCTGTGTGGCGAGCTGGTCACCGAGTAGTTGTTCAGATTCTTCCATGTTACCTTATCCATTTTAATATCCACAGCAGAACAGGACAGCAGAAATAGCACATGTGGTGGGAGTATTTTGTTTTAGCACTGAAACAGGGGAAGTCCACTTGTCAAAAACAGGATGCATCCGCATGTGGAGTCAACTTCTCTGCAGGGGCCCAATCACAGCCCTGCTCTTCCTGTCCTAGACTCCATGCTGGCCTAGCCTCTTCCTGTGGGCCTACAGCGTTGGGCAGAACCACATACCACACTCTGTCCTGAACACACGCTCCAAAGTAAACGCACTCTTCTACTTACATTTGTGGGAATGGGTTTTATGTTGGCCTGCGCTGCAGTAGGACACTTGTTCAAGTTTTCTATTATATCCTTTTGCTTTGTTGCAGATATCTCTGTTTTTAATTCAGTCTAGCACCCTGCGTGTGTTGTTATTTATTTGCAGTTTTCTGTGCTTGTGGGGGAACTGAAGAGAGTTATAGGAAAGGGTCTTTGCAGCTGTTATGAGCTTCATTTCACAGGGTTTTGGAAATTAGTCCTGGAACACTGTTGGTTCGTGCACAGTATTTGGTGGTTCTTGGCACAGTCTAGCGATTAGCCCATATTTCCCCCAATTTGTTTTCACAAGAAAAACAAACAACACACCATCATAACTTCTCATTATTGTTATTATGGTTGGCTCTTTGGTGGGGAAACTGATCTCTCCGGTGTTGTTTTGTGTTTGTTGTTTGGTTACCCATGTAAGGAGAGGTGCCAGAGCAATCCGAACAGTATTTCCAAAGGAGAGCTCCTTTCAACTGCACCATTTCCCAAACCTCAGCATTTCTACTCACTTCTACTTACAGAGCCAGACCTCACTGTAAGGGATTAATTGTGTGTGTGTCTGTGCGTGTGTTACAGAGGTGAAAGACTATGAACCTCCATTTGGCTCTAAAGTACGAGAGCACCCCTGTGTGGAGAGCATGAAGGACAACGTGCTCCGAGATAGAGGCCGGCCTGAAATCCCCAACAGCTGGACAAAACACCCGGTAAGAGAGCAGAGCTACTTGCCATTTGCAATCACATTAGAGTTCACTCATGGCACCACAGCCCTGTACTATGGCAGTCTTTCTGAGAACAACTAATGCCCTCGTCTCAACTGGTGATTACTGGAAAACAGGCGGAAGTATACTGTAGGGATTATAATCTGTATTCAGTGGCTCATACTAGAAGTTAGATAATTACTGAAAAGCAGATAATGAGGTTTAATGTCTGGGTGCACTACAGTGGTTTTAGTCTAACATGCTGATAGATGCAAAAGATGTGAGCACAAACAGCAGATTGCATGATGTTCATAAACCAGATGAAAAGCCAGACATTTCTGCTTGCTATGAATCTACTACAAGTTCTACAAAACAAGTTAATCAGAAAGAATTTGAACTGCAAACATGTAGGTTCATATTTTTTGCACTATACAGGCCTCTCCTATAAATTCTCATATTAAGATGTCATTGTAGGACTCCCAGCTATGCATTGACACCTACCTCCCTTATTGCACACTAGAATGTTTAGGGCCTTTATTCTTTTGAAATGTTCTTGCTGTTGCTTTTCACTTAAGTAAGAAAAAAGTTCTTGTAATAGCTTTTGTTAAAGGAGAATTATACTGTTTTTTCAAAATTTCTGCATAATTCAGTGGTTGAGATGTATGTTAATATGTAAACAATGAATTCATTGTGGTTTGTTGTGAAATGGTTTATTGTAGAGAAACTTACCAACTCTGATTTTCTTTAGCAAAAATATAACCATTTTATTTAGTGAACCTACACATGAACCTATAGTTGTATAGTTGTAAATGTTGATGGTGGTGAAATAGTTGTCAATCCGAAAGTTTTTTCTGGCGATTCTTTTGCCTCTTCTCATATCCACTACCATGAATTGATTAAAATATCTTTTAGACTAAAATCTTTAACGCAAAACTACAGTGAAACAATGTCTCCATCGCAGTATATTCATAACCATTTCATGTAATAACTTTCTGTGAGGGAGCTTTTACAGTCATGACTTTCTTCAGACGTCTGGTTCCTATCACCACCACTGTGAACAGTTCTGACTTTCCCTAGAACAGAGCATTTCACACCAAACCACTCTGGATGATTTTGTTGACACATTAACCATTAGCCATTTTGAAAAAATAGTGCAGTTCTCCTTTAACGTTACATGGGTATTCACTTGCAGTATGGATATATTCTGCAGTGCTCAGCTGCATGTTTGTCAAAGTGTCTTTTGCAAACTGCCATTAAAAGTGCATATTGAAAATCATTTGGCTGGTTTAATAACTGAAAGATTTGTGTTCTGATAAGTGCTGACATCACAACAAAGGGGTGAAATATATCTGTATTTCAGGAAATACTGTCTCAAATATAATGTTTAGATTTGACACCAAAGAATTAACCTCCTTTATATTAACGACAAGAGCTAGGTGTCCGCAAACCTTTGGCAAGCAGTGTACAACAAGTTCCAGCAGACGTTAACAGGGGTGAAATTTAAATAGCAATTGTGTATAATTGTGCAGTACTCGTTGAATTGGCTGTTGTTTAATACTGTCACAATTAATCTATTGAATTTGATTACTTCAATTTGAAACATCATTAGTTAAAATGTGGCTTCTAGATGAATCAGCAATAATCAGATATTTTGCATATTTAAAATTCTCTTACTGGTCTCTGTTACAGTAGGAAACACAGCCTGATACACACATCCATGTATATGTGTTGTTTGTTTACCAAATGTTTTTATATATTTTAATGAATTCATTTTATAGATTTCCTACTTTGGCAGTAGATAGAATATCGCTGTTGTCTAAAGAAAACCCTGCATCTCCATTTTTGGTGTTTTTCAGTTTTTGTCATAATTTGAAAATGCCTGTTACCCTTTTCATTATATGTAAATTTCCTGATGAATGGACTAAAAGAAATGACTTAAAATGACTTGGAAAACTGTCTCCTTCCATTGACTTAAATTAAAAGTAAAATTTTTTCCTTCTCCTCATTTAGTTTTTTTCCGACAGCAGTGATATGAATGTGTTGCCAACATAATTGTTATTATGTGTATATTTGTACATTTTTATTGTTTGGCCTTTTTAAAAAAAATCTATTGGTTACTTAAACTACTAAAACAGTCGATAGTGACAGCCCAACAGCTCTACACACTTTTTCATTGCAAGACAGCTGGGTGTTGTCATATCTCCTAAGTGCAAACAGACCCTCAGGGCAAGTGTATGTGCTTTACATTTACACCCACTAGTCCTCCCTCATTCCTCACGCTGACGGGAAGGGTTTTCACAGTTAAGCCCCAATGTAGATTATAAGTTAATACATATTTGGTGTTAATACATATTGTTTTTTTTTTTTTCATTTTCATTGGAACAATAAAAAGATTATAAGTCTGTCTTAAGCTACATTAGCCTCCAGTGTAAAACTAAAAACACCAATCATGGTTTAAGTAATCGACAGTGAGTTGGGAAAATTGTGTGAATTTAGTTTTCATTTGATTTGATTGAGGCAGGAATACATACTGAACAGATATGCAAATTTCTCTGTCTCACTCTCTCCCTCCTTCTCTGTTTTTCTTTGTGTCCTGCAGGGTGTGGCCTTGGTGTGTGCCACCATCAACGAGTGCTGGGATCATGACCCTGAGGCCCGTCTCACAGCGCAGTGTGTGGCCGAGCGCTTCAGGGAGATGGACGATGAGCTGGACAAACTGTCCACCCGCAGCAGCTCTGCGGAGAAGATTCCGGAAGACTGCTCCGTGAGCGTGAGCGATGACAAGTGAGAGAGAGATAGAGCCCAATTACGGCCTGTTCTGGACTGTTTGGTCAGCCTGTCTGACTGGTGGCCAACTGTGTTTATTTGCGCTCAGCTCATGTGATTCCCAAAGAGAAGTCTCTGCCCCTGAGCAGTGGAAACTGGAAGTGTACATTCAGGATGTTACATCTGAGTGTGTGTGTGTGTTGTGTGTGTGGATTAGAGGCCTCAGGGTGAAGGCCGTGGGGAAATGAAGTACCTAAAGCTTTTCATGTGTCTCATAACCAAAGAGTTAATGCACTTTATCAGATTACCTATGCATAGCTGGTGTTTCTAATGCCAAGGATTTGTATGGACTTTTCCACCTGAGCAGGTATTCACAAGAGATTATATGACATGTACAGATCAATTCAGCACTGTTTTTATGAAAAACTGTGTGTATGTGTGGATGCGTGTAATCATGTTTGTCTGTGTCTGTATGCTTAAGTGGTGTGTGTTTGATACTGTTTTAACGAAGACTTTTTATTGATATGCCAGAGAGAATAAGCACATTGTAAATACTGGTTTTAAGTAAACAACAGTACTACCATTGTAAAAGCCAAAAAAGGGAAAATTACCCTGCATATATTATCATGTGTAAAAGACAGTATTTTGGTAAAGCATTTCCAAAGATGTAATATTATACATGATCAGGAAAATAAAAGCAATTTGTGCCTTTTTTGTATGTTTTTGTATGTAATATATTGTAAATCTTTTATGATCAAATACAGTTATGTACAGTATTTACTCTAATATTGGTTGTATGTGTTTCATTCCTGAGGGATTTCTTGTTTTTCATGCTGTGGTCTTATTTTCCTTTTTCTACCTTCTTCTGAAAAGCACAGTACTGTGCCAAAGCCAGTGACCACCCTTCACGTATTTAATTTCAAGACAAAATGGTCATTAAGAGCAAGTGATCCATTTTTCATGTTTAAAAAATATATTTAACAGAAAATCAGCAACTCATTATAGTGTCAGCTTTTTAGTCGTTAGTCTGCCAATATTTCCTTTCATTTGTTTTGGTAGTTTTTCTTTCAGTTTTTCGAGGAAATTATCAGGAATATTTTTTAGTTTCTCTAAGTTCAGTCTTAGAAGTCAGTTACAATTTCAGCTTGCCGCAATCCAAATGATTCCAAGCGCATGCAGGGATGTTGAATTCTGGGCTCTGGGGGCGGACAGTCCACTATTCTGAAAACAATCCATTGTCTATTTTCTTTTTTTATGAACAGATTCTAGACAGCTACATCCTTTAAGACTCTTAGTGTTAAGTTGTCTTCTCACAGTGGAAAGATGGAGCTGTGGATTTTTCAGATCTGAAGTGTGTGGAGCTTGATTTTCTCCTCTCTAAAAGATAATAACTTTAAGTACTTTTTATCTGAGGGTGATAGTTTGGTGGTCTGCCAGGTCTTGCAGGTCTAAATGTAGATCTAGTTGTTACTGCCACCTTTTAAATGTATTCAACCATTTTACTATCCATATCTGTAGTGGATCTCAGTCTGGAAGATTTGCTACATTTTTATTCATTATCATAAAAAATGACTGACAGTTATTAATGACTAGTTGCAACACAGGCTCTGTTCCTGAAGGGCCTGATGAGAATCACAGAGCATTCCATTCTTGAGTAGTCAGTGACTTAAGGCATGAATAATAGACAGTACTTTGTTTTTAGTACTACATTCTCACACCCTATGTTCTGGGAAACAAACCTTTTAGTAGAATGTCAAACTCGCTGACGCCTTGTGGGTAACTCACTGGCATTTAAGAGAAACTGTCAAAGGTTTAATATACAGACTGTCATAAACATAGCCAGTACATCATGTGTAGAATAGTAGTGCAGTGGCGAAACTACCAACAGCACAGGTGAAGCACTCACACTGAGGCCTGTAATGTGGGGGTCCTGTGGTAACTGGTCCCATTGAAGAGCACTTACATCGATCCCTACTCTCATGACTCATAGGAAGCTATGTTAATATAGCTTATATAATTAATTTTATTAAATAATATTATTTGTCACAGACATGTTTGTGTTGTGGGCCTGTAAGAACTTACACAATATGCACAATATGTCTCATCTGATGTTTCTTGCAGAATCAAGGGTATTATTTATTAGTTGCTGTAACAGCCACTACTCTTTTTTTTTTTTTTTGGGAAGACTATACTAGATTTTGGGAAAATCTAGGCTGATGTGTGGCTGCTCCAGAGCACCCCTTTTGATTGCCAGTGCTTTTCTATGGAGATTAAATAAGCAGAGCGAGTACAACTGAATACCTGTGTCAGTACTGGGTGTGCCTTAAAGATTCACTGATTAAAATGGTTGTCTGGATACTTTTGAACATACGGTGTAGCTACACCACTATAGCAATGTGGAACAATTAGAAAGCCCTCTCTGGACCACTCTGAGGTGGAGGCAGGAGGCACTGGCTGCTTTTTAGAAATTGGGTCCCACAAGGGCAGAAGTAAGTGCGCTCAGTAGCAGAGAAGGGCAGAGGGCAGATAGTCATCTAATTGAGCAGAATAACCTCTGCTTTAGAGTGCGTCTCCTGAGGCGTGAGGCTGTTTGGAGGGAGCTTTCATCTTGGATGCAGGAGCAGTTAGCCAGGGCTTTGATGCAGACTGTGGATCAGACTTAACATCCAGCACACACTGCACAACCATAATGTCAGCCTGGCTCCCTCAGACAGACCCTGTTTTGACTCTTTAGAAAAACGGTTCAGCGCTCTTCTGCTGCTCTCTGTCCGCCTCCTTTTTGCCTCCTCCACTCAGCCACCATTGTTCCTCTACTACACTATTTCAGGTCTAAACCACTGCATTTTTGTCTGAGGGGGGAGAAGCCATGGGTAAACTTGCATCTGTAAATGGCTGCGTCTGTGGAGCTGAGCTCAGAATAGCCTTCATGGGCCTGGAGTGAGTCTGGCATTTCTACATGGTGCTGATGCTGTTCTAAAGTGGACGAGGCTAACCAGAACAAAGCACTCCATCTCTGCATTTCTCTGCTGGGCAGAAAGCAAGAAATATTGCACATTTTTCTTCACCACAATGGTTACAAGAAAAATGCAGACAACTCAATAATTTTATCATGGGAAGCTGGCTCTTAGTTCAGTGTGGACTGTGGACAAATGCACATGTTTGACAGATTAAAGTTACATGAATCACATCAGAAACATGAATCATGTCAGCAACGCGCTTTGGATATCACTTCAGTATGGGGGCATTACAGTGCACTTGTAATGCTCTTATTAAGCCTTATCAACCCAGAAATCGCCAATTAACTGGATGCTCATTACTATTTTATTAAGCAATAATTAGGTGAATTAAGCATTTTCCAGAGCATTTATATTCATGTATTAAACATATTAATCTGTTGCAAAACATTTTATTCCATTATTATGCCCAACACATTATAAAGCCAACAAGCTTGGCTTTTCAAGCCAATAACTGCTAATTAATTGGTTGAATATTACTTCTTTATTAAGCAGTAACTAGGGCGAATTAAGCATTTTCCAGAACACTTTCATTTGTGCACTACACATCATTATCTTGTGCACAAACCTTGCCTAAGCACTGGAACTATAGTGTGCTTTCTTGTCATTTGATTCTTGTTAATAACTCAATAATAAATCACCAGTAGGTTCTAAATACAGACAAACTGCTCTTATCTTATCTTCTCATCAGCATTAGAAGGTGTTAACTTCTGTTATAGGCCATATTTGAACATGAGGTCTGCATGAACTTGAGTAGTATTGCTTCTAGTAAATGCATAACCTCATTTTATCAGATTGTCTTACTAACGCATGAATATATCTACCTTAAATCAGCAAATTATGTGAAAAAGATTATGATACACAATACACAAATAAAAGACTCATTGCTCACTCAGTGCATAATAAAGTAATAATGAGCAACCAGCAGCTGCTGGCTTGATAAGGCATTATGAAAACATTACAATGAGTATTAGAATGTTCTGCTATATAGAAATATTAGCCACACTTCATATATGGATAACAACTATACCCATCATACTATTTAGAGCTTTTATCCATTTATCCAACCACCAAATTCTAAATATATGGGTTGTTTCATGTTTCATGCTAATGGGTATCATCTAATGTAAATATCACTGTAATATTCAGTTCAGGAGGGGGATTATTCTTTAAGACTGAGGCTAAGACTGAACAATTCAGAAATGTCACTACATGATCTGAAGGCATTATATATCACAGCTGAGCTCTGTGTTTAAAGCTTTATCACAACAGCATACTGCCCACATAAATGTAGACCGCCTTCCTGACTGTATTCACGTCTTCCCCCAGCATGCTGATTTTGTCCAACAGAGAGTCTGCGTCCTGCAGGATGACCTGAGGCCTGATGATGAAGAAGTTGGCTGCGCCTCAGTGTGGCTGGTGGCTCAACACAATGGAGCTGTGTTTCCTCACATCCTCTTTGATCAGGAGCACCGCCTGGATGCACAGTGTTCAAACAGATAAGACAGATAAAAGACAGATACTACAAGGAGGAACCATGGAGCATTCTGCTGTTTCTACAGCAGTCTGTGGTGAAAGCACACATGCATGAAAGCATACACACACACACACACACACACACACACACACACACACACACGCATTATTTTTGGTACTCGTTTTAGATTTTACTGCTCTGGGCCAACTTTCTCCTTCCAAAACAGTCTGTGTTGTTCCACAGTGAGTAGTACTCTGTGGAGAGCACTACAGGCACCACTTGCTAACCAAACTTTCCTTCTGCCAGATGCAGGCACTAAACATAACCTTTGTTCTTTGCAGCTCAGGGATGTGGTCAGGCTTTATTCCAGCCATTTGCACATCTTTGCACAAGTTTGCTCATAGACATGCCTCTCCATAATTACTATGGTTATTTCAAGTAGTTAGAAAAACAAGTCTGTCTACAGGCAGACTGCCCCCTGTTGGTCACAGTTTTGTCAAATCGAGGCAATCTGCAGGTGGTCTCTATCCTTTAGGGCTGTTAACCTCTATCATGTTAGAAATCAAGTAACCTACGAATCATTTTGATAAGTAATTAATTAAAGGCCAGACAATATAAAAGACTTAACTGAACAGTATCAAACATAGTCCTGCATGCACAGTATTAAAAAAAGCCTTTAAAAAAGGACAAATCCGTTTGTTTAAGGAAGAGGAATAACACAAATAAAAAAAACAATGGAATGTTGGAAAGATATATTATCATTGTATTTTCAGGCTACAGCAAAGGACAAAAAGGCAATATTTCATTACTCTCTCACTAATGCAATGAATGGCTGAGTGTAGTCATTGCTGGGTGTGGTCATTCCGTTCAATGAATCTTTAATGAAGCCTTGTTGTGGTTTACAGTTGCATGTCTGACCTCCATTAGAGGGTAAAATCCTTCTCTTCTTTGAACGTCTTGAGTCAAGAGGTTTAAAGGGGCAAACAATGATGCAATTTGTTCCTCCACAGGCCACCAGATGGAGCTGTCACCAAAGCAGTGCCACAAGGAAAAGCTTCAAATACAACACAATACCTATCTTGCTGTGTAGCTGGAGCTACATATGGATGCCATAAAGTACACTATAAAAATATATAAAAATCACATGACTTTTATGATAAGCATTGGTACATGAAAAATTCAGGACCTGCTAAGAAATATTAGGGTTATTTACCAGGTAATGAACACTTCTAAGACTGTTTAGAACAAATACAGTCACATCACAACACAAAGGCCACATGTTATACACCATGTAGAAAGTCTGTCAGGCTCAGAACAATGATTAAAAGCAAAGCAATTAATTGAATTGCTAGATATCAAAAACCTGTTTAGCACACTTGGTCATGGTTTAGGCTTTGTCCACTCTATTCTCCAGGCCAGCTCTCTGCCTTCTGAAGTGGCCAAGTTGAAAGCACCATTCTTCACAGCTGCACTGAACAGATATTCTGCTTCAGCACAAGCATCGCACACTAAGAGGAGGGAGTACTAGAGGAGGGCTGAGGAGCTCTTTTAACATGACTATAGGATCAATACTCCCACCATGTTTGTCATGAGACCTGCCAGCCTTCACTTCACTGATGAAGCAGTAAAAGATGATTGAATGAGAACATGCAGAGCACTGTTTTGTCCCAGACCAGTATGGCATTGCACTGTAGACTATTACTGTCTCATAAGGATCCCAGGAAACAGAATTGGCTGTGGGAACATTACGTCACAGATATCACCATTACAACATTAGTTGTAAAAATAAGGATTATGCACTGAGACGAAGAGAGAAATTGGGAGATGGACTAAGACATTATATATGAATGAATGAATGAATGACACTGTGGTACTCTACGTAGAGCCAGAGAATGTGTCTCTCACAGATGTTCATGATTCCCTTCAGAAGATCAAAAGCCCCAAGCACAGGAGTAGCTGCTGTCACATTCCTCATGAAAGGAACTGCTCCCTGAACAAACACACACACACACTCACACACACACACATTCATGTCTCTCTGAGGACTTAGATTTAATCCTCTAATGTTCAGTCATTCTCCACAGACAGCTTTCTTTTCAGTGACTGGATTTTCTTCAGGTTATACTGAAAAAAGTATATTGAAAAACATTGAAATTTTATTTTGCACAGTACGGTATACAATTTTTAGTGCCAATTTTTGATGGATGGCCCATTTCTGTTTCTGCATTGCACCAAACATGTTTAAACACACCTGATTCAGCTCATCAGCTCATTAGCAAGGCCTTCACTAACAGCAAGTGAGCATTCAAATCTAGTATCACATCACATCCAAAAGCCTGCACTGAATAATTCATCATCATCATCATCGTCATCGTCACTATCAAATAGTGTGCAGCCCGCCACCCTGAGAAGAAAGCTAATTTCCACCGGTTGTATTTGCGATCTCATTCTTTCGGTCATTACCCACAGCTCATGACCATAGGTGAGGGTCAGGATGTAGACCGACCAGTAAACAGAGAGCTTTGCCTTATGGCTCAGCTCCCTCTTAACCACTACAGTCTGGTACAGCGACCGCATTACTGCTGCCGCCTGTCCCAGCCTGCAGCTGATCTCACAATCCCTCTTCCCATCACTTGTGAACAACACCCCGAGATACTTAAACTCCTTCACCTGGGGCAAGTCCTTTCCCCTTACCTGGAGTGGGCATGCCATCCTTTTCTGGGCTAAGACCATGGATTCAGATTTGGAGGTGCTGATCCGCATACCAACCGCTTCACACTCAGCTGCAAACTGCGCTGGAGGCAACCATGTGATTCAGCCAAAAGAACATCATCTGCAAACAGCAGAGATGTCACCCTCCAGCCTCCACACATAATGCCCTCTTGACCTTGGCTAAGCCTTGACACCCTGTCCATGAATATCACAAACAGGAGTCGAGACAGGGCACAACCCTGCCGGAGGCCAATGCTAATACTGAAAGGATCCGACTTAATGCTGAGTATACGAACACAGCTCTCACTCTGGGAGTACAGAGATCGAATGGCCCGGAGTAGTAGCCCCGGTACCCCATACTCCCGGAGTTCCTCCCACAAGATATCTTAGGGAACCCGGTCGTAAGCCTTCTCCAAATCCACAAAACACATGTAGACTGGGTTGGCACACACCCTCCAGTCCCCTTTTTTAAAAATGGAGACCACCACCCCAGTCTGCCAGTCCAAGGGTACTACTCCTGAGGTCCATGCAATATTGCAGAGGCGCATCAGCCATGACAGCCCCATAATATCCAGAGACTTAAGCATCTCTGGACAAATCTCATCCACCCCCGGTGCCTTGCCACTGAAGAGCTTGCCAACCACCTCAGTGACCTCCACCAGGGAAGTGGAGCTTGACATGCCAGAGGCCTCCGGCCCTGACTCCTGTGAGGGAGGCATGTCTCCTGGATTAAGGAGTTCTTCAAAGTGCTCCTTCCACCAACTGACAATATCTTCATTTGAAGTCGGAGTTTCTCCACCCTTGCCGAATACAGCTTGGGCACAGCCACCTCAACCACCACACAGTTGTCCAGAACCTCCTTGAAGCCGACCAAAAGTCTTTTTCCCTGGCTTCACCAAACTCCTCCCACGCCCTGGATTTTGCTTCTGCCACCATTGCAGCTGTCACCTTTTTTTGCCTGTCCGTACCTCTCTGCTGAGTCAGGAGTCCTTCGGGCCATCCAGTCCCTAAAGGCCTCTTTCTTCAGCTTGACGGCCTCCCTCACCACTGGTGTCCACCAGGGGGTTCTTGGGTTACTGCCCCGAAAGGCACCCACAAGCTTTTTGCCACAGCTATGCGTAGCAGCTTCCACAATGGAGGTTTTGAACAGGGTCCATTCAGACTCCATGTCCGCTACCTCCCCCGGGACATGAGAAAAGCTCTCTCCGAGGTTGGAGTTGAAATCATTCTGAACAGGGGGCTCCGGCAGTCGTTCCCAGCACACCCACACTATTTGCTTGGGCCTACCGGGTCTGACCATCAGTTTTCTTTGCCATCTGATCCAACTCACCACCAGATGGTGATCAGTTGACAGCTCAGCACTTCTCTTTACCCGAGTGTCCAGAACATATGGTCCCAAGTCAGATTAAATGACAACAAAGTCGATCATTGACCTTTGACCCAAGGAGCTCTGGTACCATGTACACTTATGAACATCCTTGTGTTTTAACTTGGTGTTTGTTATGGACAATCCATGCCTGGCACAGAAGTCCAATAACAATTCACCATTCGGGTTTAGATCAGGCAGGCGTTCTTCCCAATCATGCCTCTCCAGGTCTCCCAGTCATTGCCAACATGAGCATTGAAGTCCCCCAGTAAGACTATGGAGTCTGTAGGCGGGACCCTTTCCAGAACCCGCCCACTCACTCCAAGAAGGCTGAATATTCTGACCTGTTGTTTAGTGCATAAGCACACACAACAGTAAGAGTTTTCCTCTCTGCGATTTTAATTCGCATTGAGGCGACCCTCTCGTCCACCGGGACAAACTCCAACTGCACGGCCGCCAGCTGGGGACTCGTGAGTATCCCCACTCCCGCCTGGCACCTCTCACCCTGTGCAACCCCTGAGTAGGAGAGGGACTAACCCCTATCAAGGAGTTTGGCTCCAACTATAGTGAGCCCAACTATATCTAGTTGGTACCTCTCAACCCGCACAAGCTCCAGCTCCTTCCCCCTAGTGAGGTTACATTCCACATGTCAAGAGCCAGTTTCTGCCGCAAGGGCCTAGGCCGCCAAGGGCCCCCTTGCCATCTCCCACTGCCTGTGCAGCAATTCAAAGGTACCTTTTTGAAATGTATCTTTTTCTTCAACATTGTACTTTAAGGTCCACCTATTATTGAGACGTGTTTAGTTACTCACACAGCTGGTACATCTCCATAGAAAAATTCTGGCTAGAAAAGCCATCATGCCCAAAGCTAAGCATCACCTAGAGGGGTATAAAGCCCCTCAGAATTGGACTGTGGATGAGTGGGACTACATTCTGGAGTGATGGAGCTCCATCAAATACCTTTGATGAGTTGTTGCACCACTTGTGATCCAGAGCTAATCATTCAAATCTCTGCCTGAGCTCACTAATGCTCTGGTGGCTGAATGCAATCAAATCCTCACACCAATATTCCAACATCTTATGTAAAGCCTTCCTAGAGGAGTAGATGCTGATACTGCAGCAAAGGCAGGACAAACTCTCTGTGAATACCCTTGGGTCTCATTCACCAACCATTCTTAAGAAGAACTTTCTAGATGCTTGATGAACAGGTGTTTACAAGTTTGTGGATATACAGTGTGTATGCTGTCAATGCGGCAACATTTTATTCTAAGTTATTCTAATGTATTCTTATTTTGATGCATTACTCTGCTGTGTTCTCATAAACTGGTCCATTTTCTGGCTTTTTGCACTTGCCACTCTAGTACATCAAAAGGAAAACAATATCATCATCATTATCATGATCATCATCATCTTTATCACTATTATCATCATCACCATCATCATCATCATCATCATCATCAACCTGATTAAGAAAAAAAAACTACATCAAGGGGACATTTTGTGAAGCAAGATTTCTCAGCTTGCCAGGTAACAAGCCACAAACATACGCTGTCATAGTCATACAGCATAATAGCATAGCATAAACTGCAGCTCATGTCACAAGCTATGTAATAGTACTGTGTACATATGAGGATCTAGTCAATGCCTTTTCTCTGGTAGAATCACATTAATATTCTTGATGCCAATTCCCTGAATTGCTGCCTTGGATACTGAGTAATGACTCCATAAAGAAAAAAATGTCAAATTTCAACATGCTAAATGAGATTTCTTCATATTCATGAGGTGCAGTAGTACATCAAACCTGTATGAGCTGCATGCTGGATGGTAATCAAACCACAAGGGCCAGGCATTATTAAAATGTGTAAGACACTTCTGTAAAAATAAGCAATCAAAAAGAATGTAATATTAATGTGGAGTGTACAGTATTAATAATGGCTTTCTAATATTCTTTTTTCCATCTTTTATTCTTTCCCAACCTGCCCACTCTCTTAGGGGCATGAACAGAGCAAATCTGAGCATAGCAGAGGGATCCATCACTTTAGCACGAGGACAGGGATGATGACAGGTCACGTAGAGGGTGTCGCTGGACACAAACCCACTTAACCTAATATGGAGAGACTACCCGATTGAATGTGTGCGTGTTTTTTTTTTGCCTTTTATATTGTATAAATAACTAGCAATATGTGAGTTGGTCATGTTGAGCGGAGGTGGGGGCGTTGGTGGGGGTGGTTATTGTTTAATACACTATATTTTGTAATTAATTTAATTATTTTATTCTTCATTGTTATCAAGGGTTTTGTTTTTTTTGGGTAGTTTTGTTGTTGTGTGTGTGTATGTGACCGTGTACATATACATATGTTTCAAAAAGGCAAAATATTGGAATTGGTGAATTGTATTTTTCCAATAAAAAAAAAAACCTACTTAACACTAATAACAGGGTCTAGTGTAAGGCTGAGATCTACTTCTATACCAAGACTGAACATGATTTTTTTTTATCATTTTCCAATTTAGTATTAAACAGGCTGTTTGTGTTACTTTGCTTTCGAGACTAATTTATGTAAATAAGCTCTGTTCTGATTGGTTGCCCTGCATTAAGCCTCATTGAAAGTCCCGACTGAAACTGTCCTTATAACATTAGCATGAATTTGTATTTTTATTAAGTGTCATCAAGTCGTTTCCAAATCATGGCGTCCATATGGATGGTGTAGAATATGGCCAAAATAAGAGCTTCAGTTTGAGTAACTGGGCTTCGAGTGAGAGGTGAGACTTGATTTGTTGAAGGATCCATTCGTTCGTTCTTCTCATTTCAAACAAAGCTCTCAGGGCAAAAATATAACTGTCCAGGGCCAACATGATTATGGTTTAAGAATGTGTAATTGGAGCTAACCTATGCCTTTATACAGGAGGGAGTTTTGGAAAATAAGTGCAATGAAATGTAAACAGAACAGCTAAGGCTGAAGATGCTGCTCTCCTCCCAGCCAAGGAATGCAGTGAGCTTCACAGTCTCTGCCTCCTCTGCCAGCACAAACATTGGAGCTGCTTCATAACTACACCTGCCAGAAGAGGACAGAGAAGGCAATGCTATGGGCCTAAGACTGCACTGACACATTGACTGCAAAGACTCCAATTCAACTTCACTGGTTTTAAAATGTTATACTGGATTATAATTTAGTGCAATAATATTCAACTGAAATATGTGCTTATTTTCTGACCAACATAAATTCGGAGGCTATTTTCAAATGTAAAAGTTAAGCTACATTTGAAATTGAAGTCAATTAAAGCTTGGTGTATTGTTTTTCTTATCTGTATTCATCTCCTTTGGAAATATTTCCTTCAGTCACATTTGTGTTTTCAGTGTGTTTTAAATAACAATGAATCATATCAAAATAATCAAACTTATGAAATATGAGATTTCATAATGCACTGAATTTACTAAAGAATCATGATTTAATTCAATTATTAGGAGGTCAGATATGGTTAGGGTTTAGGATGTAGAATGGCCCTTCTTTCTTTCTTTCTTTCCACCTGGTTAGTCAAGAGGAGGGCCCATCCTACATTTTTCTGACATTTTGTTCTTCCACTTCAGGTCCACTTAATACCTTAGAATTAAACAAGGTGTTTTTGTTACTGTGACTTTATGACAGATATATGTAAATGAACAATTCATCCTAAACGGGCTGTTCTGGCAGCTGGCCCGCATGGACTGGGGATGAATGACATGTTTTAAAATTTTATTTTTATGCTGTATCAAACTCTTTTATTCCAATAAAGTAAGGAAATAGTTTTCTGTGAATCCTTTCATTCAGCCATTGTGGTTAATATGAAAACATCAACATTTGTGCAAAGACAGTAACTTCTGTGCAAAATTCCAGTAATCTTCATCTGAGATGTTGACTTTTTGAATTCTAGGCTGTCAAAAAACTGTGATGTACAGTCAGCCATAGTTTCTCCTTCAATAACAAACCACATCCAACTGCCCTACTAATTACAGACGCCTTTGACACTATAATCAAGTGTCTGAATGCAATGGGTCTGACAGGGAGAAATCTTTCATTTCCCCTAACAAAAACTAATGCACTATAAAAAGATGGCCTGCCTGAGTTATTAAACAAAGTCAATTCTGAGGCCAGTTATGTGGCTTTCTTTGATGTTTAGCTTTAAAAGTAATGTCAAGTGCTCCCAGGCTGGTTTAGATGGCCTCTGTGATGTACTGATGCACTAGAGAATAAGGGTCCATTCCAGCGCCCAGCTGACTGAAGATATAAAGATTAACTGCGAAGAGTAAAAACACTTTCATACTGAGACTAAAATAGGTGGCTAGTGCCAACATGTTCAAAGCATAAATAGCTGAAGGTCAAGGGCAGTCACTGGATTAGTAAGGTTTGGATTAGAGCAAGCTGGGCTCATGGTACCTGACATAACGAGCTGCGTTGGCTGAGGGGTTGATGTTGTTATATCAGACTTATGCTGTACTGTGTTCCTGCAGCGCTGAAGACTTTGCGAGTAATTCTCATCCTTCTCTCTCAGCTCAAGTTCCAACTGATTCAGCTACTCTGGATCACTGCACCTACACATGTACACCCACACACAAAAAGATGAATATATACAGTAAATATACAGCAGAGAATTTTGCATAGCATGTTTCACAAGGAGGAAAAAATGAATAGCGGTAAACTTTGCAATCATCCTAAAAACAGTAAGAGCTTTCAAACAAACATTACATGGCATTTGGCTGACGCTCTTATCCAGAGCGACTTACAACTTGATCATTTTACACAGGGAGGCCAAGGTGGTGTTAGGAATTTTGCCCAAGGACCCTTATTGGTATAGTGTAGGTTGCTTGCCCAGGTGGGGATTGAACCCCAGTCTACAGCGTAGAAGGCAGAGGTGTTAACCACTATACTATCCCAACCACCAATGAACGGCCTTCACATAAAACTGATAGCAGTCCAGAACCAGATAGAGCTCCAAGATCATTACTGTTAATCTACATTCTGTGTCTTACTGTGTGGACAAAGTATGAAAACGTCATACTACTTATTCAACCTGGAAGCAAAATTGACCTGTATTATCTTGTTACTCCAGGAAAATACCAGGAAAGAAAAGGAGCCACACATTAAGGAGAATCTGCCTCTATAGAAGTATCTATTAAAAGGTAGGTTGGATGATGATGATTGCAGGCCTGTTATTATTTGGTGAACTTTATCCTTTGCAGTGTGAAACCAAATCAAATGAAAAAGCCAAAAAAACCCAAACTCCAGGTTACCTCTCTGTAATTTACTGACAACATTTTCAATGATGACTTCACGGACTCCCCGTCCGACATCCATTTCAAAGCAAAAACACTAGGGCACAGAGAAGTTATACAACATCCTTGATGCACTACATGCTTTGATAATGATTCCACCTTAACAAAACCATGCTGTCTTATGCAACTGACAGATTTCAGAGAAAAAAACATGATGCATTTAAAGGAGAGCTGGATGACTTCTCCATCCCCCTCTCTCTCTCTCTCTCTCTCTCTCTCCCCCTCTCTGTCATGTAATTACTCTTTGTTAAACATGTGATCAGATATCATATATCAGAGAGCAGCCTGACAGTACTCTATGCAAATTGTAAAAGTTTATGTATTCCATCAGGAACTGTAGGCTAACACTCAGGTCAGCCAAGCTCTCTGAAGCAAGATATACAATTGCTGGTTTGACCTGTGATGTGCCAGCAGAGGGCGACCTTTCTGCACCACATACAGCAGAAATGAACACAGTGAATTGAGGTGGGTATAACAGTCGAAACCCATATTCCACTGAAGATACCGTTACTTCAGGGAAATAATGCCTCAAGTAAGACTGCCATTCAAAAAACAGCTTGAGTAGAAGTGTAGAAGTACAAAGTACGAAACTGCTTCCCATCATTTAACATATCATTTGTCATATTATGCAATATTCTTTAGTGCAGTATACCTTAGCCTCAGTGCTTTGACAGAATTCACAATTTCATGTTGTTTTTGTGGTTTTTGTTAATGTTCACTAACTACAATACCCAGCATGCAAGCTCACAAATACAGACGTGATTTTCGGCTTTTTAGAGCAATAATGCTAGCTACCTGGTTTCCTTCTGTCTTAGTCAGCTAGTGGAAAAAATTAATACATCCCACCCTCATGTATCTGCTCAAAAGTGCTTGTAGTTTTTTACAGTTCCTCCCACCTTCAGGGTGCATCATCAGAAGGGGATTTTTCTAGCCTTTAAACCAGAAAACGCTCCATTAGAGACTATAATGGCACTTCTACAGAACCAGAACCTAATCAGCAACTAAGTATTAATGACTGGAATGTGAGTAAAAAGGAGTTTCCTTTCAATGAATCTACTTGAGCAGATGTTAAAGTACTATGATACTCAGTAAAGCACAAATCCATCAAACATTTGCTTAAGTATATAAAGTGCTGTCCACCCCTGAATTTCATTTGACCTTGTTGGTTCATTCAACTCAGCATATTGCGATCTGCTTACCTGAAGCACTTAACTTTGAAACCTACTTGACTTTGAGTGCCTTTGTGGAGATTTGTACTGAAAATGCTGATCCAAAGGGAGTTAGTGTCCTGAATAGGGCTGAAATGTTTCAGGTGTTTTCAGCACAGCCACTTATTTTAAACTGGGGCTTTGCTAGTTCTGAGTCCTTGTAACTAAACATTTTTCTAAACCTCATGTTTGGAGAAAAAGAAAAAGTGAGCTCTTATAGAGAACTTTATGTATAGTTAGATGGCAGACAGGTTGACAGTCAAAAATCAATGGCTCAGACAGGGCTATTATACATGATGGATTTTTCCACAGAAACAGATTAGCTATGAAGGTCATGTACAGTAAAATTAAAGTATCTTGATGGTGTCACATCTGCATGACCTGACCAAAGTCAGTTATACAATGCACAAAAGCTATGGTACACTTTATACTTCCGATTTTTTTCCCCCAAAATGTTAACCTCAGCAAAATCAATAGAAATAGTGCACTAACATTTATAGAGAATGTTTAAACTAAGTTTCCATTACAAAAACTTACAAAACCTGTTTTTTGACCAAGATGTGTTCAACCCTTTGTGAGTGACTGTATATGCATAAACATACATATAGTTTATAGGACCGTACAAAAAAACACTGTCAAAGCAATACAGCTACCTGTGTACTACATAATACATGTCTCTACGTACCATGTATTATACATATTAAGCATCTCAGGAAGAATGAATAATGATCAACATTCCCATGCTATGTGTCATCACAGTTTCTCTACAAGCTGGTCATTTTAGAAACTTAAAAAGAATCTATATTATATGTGGTTTTTGAACTACTGAATATAGCCTGGTTATGAAAAGTTCCACAGAGTCAGTGCATCAATCAGAAGTAGGCACAGAGTCTATAAGTCATGAATGTGATTAAGAGAAAGTCTGTGTGAATACTAAACAAGCTCATCAAAGTGTCTCAGCATTCTCTTTCCTCATTCCAAAGCCCCTACTATTTCCAAGGTATCATTAGTGTGAATGGCTGATGTACAACCACAGCGGCAGTTAATACATGGTGTATCTGGAAATGATTGCTTCATTACGCCAAACTCTTCAGGATTTTTAAAACTAAATATTTTTGGCAGTATTACAGGTGAATGAATATGACTTCGCTGTTAGCACGTCTGAATGCAGTTCTCAATTTCCTTGGAGGAAAGCTCTAATCATGTCCTGAGAATGACTAAACACGTTCTACAGACCACGAGTGTGTTGAATGTTTAACTGTATGGTTATAAGCTATGAGTCTGATCATTGCTGTACGGTTGGATTATATTGCTTCACTTGTAAGCTGCTTTGGAGAAAGGCGTCTGCTGAAAGGTTAATGTAAATGTTAAAAAGAATGATGGTGAATAGCACACACCACTCTCAGATGTAGAATCAACTGTTAATTGTTAAACTGATGCCATGAGAATGTGTTCTTTGCCTGTACCTGTTTTCCCCACACATAATGGCTGACTCGTTGTCTAAATGATTAGGGCATATTTTTTTGTATTTTATGTTTTCCCCTGATGCCTGCTTTTGGGTTTATTAACCAAAAACAGCCACAATTTATTCTGACCTGTATTTATCCCTTAGAATTAGTAGATTGTTTCTGTTACTGCGTTCTGATTGGCAGTCCTGTATTGTACCGCATTCAAAAAGCAGTGTGGGCTGACATACTCCTTATAATGTGCTACATGAATTTCTGCAATATTAAACAAAGTTGTTTGGATAATAACTACATGCTCAAATGAATGTTTACACTAATCCAAATTATTGAGTTCAGGTGTTTCAGCCACACCTAACAGCTGCATAACAGGTGGTAAAATCAAGCATCTTACCTTGCAATTTTCATAGACAAACATTAGCAGTAGAATGGGTAGTACTGAAGAGCTCAGTGACTTTAAACGTGGCACTGTCATAGGATGCCACCTTTACCACAAGTCAGTTTGTCAAATTATTGTCTTGCTAGACCTGCCCCAGTCAACTCTAAGAACTATGATTGTGAAATAGAAGTGTCTAGTACCAAAAACAAGTCAACCACAAAGCAGTAGACAACACAAACTCACAGAGCAGGCCTGCTGAAGTGCACAGTGCCTATTATCTGCTGCATCACTCACCAAAAAGTTCCAAACTGTCTCTGGAAGCAACATTAGCACAATAACTGTGTTGGGAGCTTCATGAAATGGGTTTTCATGGCCAAGCAGCTGCACACTAGCCTAAATCTACAGTGCCAACCATCAGCTGGAGTAGTGTACAGCACGCTGCCACTGGACACCGGAGTAGTAGAAATGTGTTCCCTAGGTAATCGAATCACGTCTCACTATCTGGCAGTCTGATGGGTGAATCCGTCTGACATCAGGGGAATGCTGCTTACTGTGAATACATAGCACTAACAGTAAAGTTTGGTGGAGGAGGAATAATGGCCAGGGCTGTTTTCTGGGTTTGAATAGGCCACTTAGTTCCAGTGAATGGTGACCTTAATGCTATAGTACACAAAGACGTTTTAAACAATTATAGGTTTCTGACAGTTTGGAGAAGCCCTTTTCCTGTTTCAACATGACTGTGCACCCCGTGCAAAAAGCAAACTCCATTAAGACATGGTTTGATGAGTTTGGTGTGGAGGGACTTCAGTGGCCTGCAACTGCAACATTGATTGCGAGACAGGCCTTTTCGTCCAAAGGCAGCATCTGATCTTACAAATGCTCCTTTGACTGAGTGGGCACAGATTCCCACAGACACACTCCAAATTTTTTGTGGAAAGCCTTTCCAGAAGAGTGGAGGCTGCTATAGGTGCAAAGGTAGGGGGAAGGGACAATCAATCAATGCCAATGGTTTTGGAATGGGATATCCAACAAGCTCATGTGTTGTGAGGTATATGTATCCACATACTTTTGGCCATTTAATATATGTAAATTCAATGCAGACGATTTTTTGCAATTTAGTTGCAATGTATGTATTGTATGTACCAGACAGTGAAGAGTATGATTTAAGAGCAATGTTTACATACTACATCAAACGTTTATTTAAAACATGAGGAATAGTCCGCTTTCTATTACAGCAGTCCTTTAAAAAGTACCATCACCAGCTCTCCAGGCAGAAGATGCCATAGTTACAATCAAGTAAATTTCCTAGGACTTTATTACCACAATTGAAAATCTGATTGTACACAATTGCAAACATTTTACTGAAGCCACAGAAGTGAGGAAGGGAAACCGGTTTGTCAGAAAGACAAGAGACTGCTCATCTTCTTCAGCAGCTTTCCAAAGACCATTCCACTTTTTTACATATCTTGAATACTGAATATCTACTTCTAAGGACTGGTGCAGATGCTTTTGAACAGAGAGACATGAGACTATCTAAAAACTGCTGTTTGGCTACAGTTTTCTAAAGCACATTGCCCTACATTAACATTCACTGCGAAAACTAGAATACCAAGGATAAGTAATACCAGCTGGCTAGAATGAAGTAAATACAGAGGCCGGATGTGGATGGGGTTGGTTGGCACGTGTGTCTGCCTGCTCATGTGTAGAGCTTTTATCAGACAGAATATCTCAAGATGAAACTTTAGACCAAAACTATTCATGTACTAAATGTGTTTTTATATAAAATATAAATAGACAACATTTACCTTTACTTGAGAAATATTTGACTTCACAAAGGGTATCTCTACTTTCACTAAAGGCTAGGAGCATAGGAGTGTAATTTATCTACCACCGTTCAATACAAACCAATAAAATAAACGCTGCGCCAACCATCTCCATAGCATGGTGGGACTGGTTAACACAAGGACATAACATGAATCTGACTTAATCAAATTACATTTAGCTTTCATTTGCTGCAAGCCAGGCTATGCTAATGCACAGTATACGCGACATTTACAGCACAGAGAAAGCTGCCAACCAACTGTTTCAGTAAAAAGTAAACATTTTGACAAATGTGTCATGCAGTGGCTAATCGGTGGTTTAAGTCCTCATATAAAGACAAATTAGTAAAGTGAGCAGTTTCATATTACACTGAGATGAAACTGAATCATTTAACAAAACCAATCGATTAAAATGCTCAGAAACACAATTAATTGACTGGCAAGAAAAAAGGAGAAAAATCTTTGACATTTGTACTTTTAAGTACTCCGTACTAAAGAAAGTGTAAGGACTTAAAGGGATCATATCATGGAAAAGCAAATTTCCCTAATTTATTTATTTTTATTTCAAAACACAACATTCACTACCCACAAAGCCAGTATAAGAAAATTAAGCTGCAAAAATAGCCCATTTTGAATGAACTGTTTCTGGGATGTAACAGGAAGAAACTCATTACACATGTCCAGCCCACAACAGTCTAGCTCTGCCCATTAATACTGAAGTTATAAAGAGTGTTTCAGCAGTGAGTGCTTTCAGCATGGGACACAATACAAAGCAACCAATCAGAACAGCTCAGTTATCATAAAGGCATGGTGACAAAAACAGCCTGTTTATTTTGAATGAGTAAAGAGAGATTGGAAAATGTTCATGGGAAATTAATTATGACCATTATGGGTACATAAAACCACATAAATGGTATACATGAAACATAAAATACGATTAAAATGTAGGATGTTTTTTTTTCTGCAAATGCATTGGAGTACAAGTACTCTTTTTAAATATTATTTAAGTCAAATGCAAGTTTTCCAAAATAATTTTTAGGGAATAAAGTACAGCTACTCAAGCATTTCCATCTTGATGACTTCCTCTAGCAGGCCTGTAAGCTCCTGTCATATATAAACGCGCTTTGAGTTTTCTGTTGCTACAATTAACAGAGACATCTCGCGAAATCTAGCACGGCTCCACTCTGCCTTCCTCTAATGTAAGCGCATTCATAGGAAAATGGGGAAGTAAAGACGAAATACGAGGAAGAGCCTCTCTATCTGTTTAGTGCTAACTGGTAGCTCATATCTGCCTACTAGATTTGCTACCGTGGCAGCGACCCGCAGACTCGTCTCTTCCCTGTCCAGTTAAAATTAATTTATTTCATTGGTTCTCTGCGTCTGTTCTCTTTCCTCCAGTTGGTCACGCTAAACGTCTGTCATAGGGACTCACTCATTTTCCCTCCGCGCATCTCGCCGAGCCTGTTTGACAACTCTGCAGGGTGTGAAGTCCCGGCCCCATTGGTCAGTCTGCCTGCCCTTCTCCTGCGTGCTCGCACAGGATTGGTTGAGGTTGTCAGGCTGGTGAGCCTCATACTCGTACCTGTCCCGCTGTGACAGGCTGAACCTTCTTCCCGATGCGCTCGGTCGTCCCGCCCTCCCTGCTGGAGGAACGATCGATCACACTCACTGAACCGACTCTTTAGGACCGTGCGCTTCATTGAATCAAACGTTCAGTTCAGCGATTCATGTCGCAGTGGCTGGCCAAATGAACTCTTACTCTCATCCCAAACACAGCGTCGCTGTAGATTTACAGACATAATGCGAATGAAGGTACTTAATGAGTTCCAGACTTTATGCGCACGAAGCACTTAGTTATGTGTATATTTGTTAGGATCAAGAGCAGGGGATACTGCACACACTATGGAAATATACTACAGATTTAACAACTGATTAAGATGTCTGAATGCCACTGTGTGTTTTGGTGAAGAAAAGTTGCCTGGTGTGGAAGTATTATGCACACAGCACACGTATTCAAAGAGGGTGTTCTTGATATATTCTTTTCGGGTACGGCATGTTGCACATTTATGAAATTACATTATTTTTAAAAATCACTGTATATTTATTAGATATTAACAGGCTGTAAAATATAGTTAAATCCTGTGTTGACGTTACAGAAAAGGATGGATTCGGTTCAGTGAATCATTTCCACCGACTGACTGAAAAGAACCGGTTGAAGAGACCGACTCTTTCGCGATCCGTTCATCGTTAGCAGGAACTGGTGGAGCTCGTGTGCGCCGCTGAGTGCTACAAGCCGGCTAGCATGCCGCTCAGACCCGGAGCCGATTTCAAATAATCCTCAGCAGAAACACTCGGTGTCCGCGCAGGAGAAGGGACTAGCTGCGAAGAGGAAGACGCCGAAGCGAGCGGAGGAGAGTGCGAGCCGGAGCGGAGCGTGTGGCCGCGGGAAAGCTTTCCTGACCGACCGACTCCAGAACATGGCGGAGCAGCACACCGCCTCCGACTGCAAGCAACGAGCGAGCCAGGGCGCGGGGGGCTCCGTCTCGGGCAACGGGCGACCCAATACCGCGGCTGGATGCGGCGGTGGGGGCGGAGGCCTGTCCGGCGGACTGACGCAGCCGGCGGGCTGGCAGTCCCTCCTGTCCTTCACCATCCTGTTTCTGGCCTGGCTGGCGGGCTTCAGCTCCAGGCTTTTCGCCGTGATCCGATTCGAGAGCATCATCCACGAGTTTGACCCCTGGTGAGTAAAGGCTGCTTTAGCTGCAGCTAACACTGCTAATAAGGCTGCAGCCGGTGTCTGCAAGGAAGCAAAGACAGAAAAACGCGCATAGCCGGTTTACGGGGACACATAATTGCTAGTTGCGCGCTAACCAGGCTAGCATTAGCAAGCAAAATGAATAGCACAGCGGTTCATATTGAAGTCTGAGAGGCGGCGAGTGCAGGACGGTTCAGCCACTCGGCTGATGTCTCCTCTTCTTCCTCATCCTCCTCCTCCGTTTAAACGAGGACGCGCAGACACAGAGAGGCAGTTTTCAGTATTTGGGGCGATTCTCATAAAATTAAGCCTTATTTCAGCTCGAAATAAGGAGGAATTTAAATGTATTCATGAGGAAATAGTGGTTTATCTGGGACTTTTAAAGGTTCACTAGCTCTGTGCATTTATTAAGACCACGTTACCACATTGTCTCTACCGCAATGCAGCCAGAGGCAGTACTTTTGAGTTCAGTTTATATAGTATTATATACTAAAGTTTGCGTCTTCCATGTGTGGCGTTGGCTTTAGTTCAGGTGCCTTTAAAATAAAGCCATTGTAATTACACGCCGTGTCCATTGCCGTCCTCACCGTAGCTCAGAGCCTGTAAACCTGGAGTTGAACGGGCTCTGTACTGTTTGTAGGCTGTGACCGTCTCTGGAGCTGCAGCGCTGCTCCGGTTCTGGTTCTGGTTCTGCTTCAGATATTTTTATGGAGCTGTCGAGACAGAAAGGCTCCTTTATTGAGAAGTCAAGCCAATAGCTGGCTCATCTTTTCCTTGTTAAATGAGTAATGAGACTTGTTTCATGCCCAACCAGGAAATGGCTGAGAACAGTTTCTCGGTCTAATCAGAGTGAACTATCTCGGGATCAGTCTCTTCGCTCTGCTTTCCGAAAATACACGGTTGCTATTCCTTTAGCCGCCCTCCGTTTCCTGCTGTGATTGAGCCTTATCGATGACCGCTCATCTCAAGTAGCGCACATGTTAACTAGCTGTTCAGATCTGCGAGGCTCAGCTGTCTGCTCTGGGATCTTGGCTGAAGCAGCTCTGTAATGTAATGCTGCTCACTTTCTTTTGGGAATTCTGTGGCTCTCTATACCTTTTCACATGTCTTTAAGTTGTGGCTCACAGGATGTCTGTCGGTTTCATTTGTTTTACAGTGCTATGGGAGAGAGAGGCTTGTTCAGTAGCACACCATGTTTAGCTTTGACCAAGTTTTATGAGAGAATTGATGAATAAGTTGAAATAAGGTAAAAAGTCAGCGATTTTTATCCATGATATTTGCACATGGAGCTGGGCAATTTGATATTGTTATACTTCACAGAATTTTCCAGTAGGTTTTTCCAGTGTATTTTTCCAGATCTTTTGGGAAAGCATGATATTTCTCTCATACTGTTCTGCACTAAGTGCAGTAAGCAGGACTAGTTCTGCTCTGTGTGTGGTGAAACATGCAGTTGGTCGGTGCTCTACAAGAACTGATTTTATCCACAATATGTTTAGTGAAGCATATTGTGTTTTATAGTGACATAATTTGTCATGATGCTAATATATATTATTTTGCCAAGCCCTGTTTGTGCACAAAGCCACTTCTTCTTTATAGAAATGATTTGTAGACCAAGGAATGCCTTGTTGATGTTGGTCGCAGGAGTGAAGTTTGACGCTCACACTGTTTAAAAAATTGAACTCTGCTTCTTGGGCAAAGTTTATACCGACCCAGGCTTTGGTAATAACACACATACCCAGACAAAGATCCAAGATATTATAGAAAAAGAGAAACATCATACCCAGTGTAATGTGCCTCAGTAAAATCATTGGTGTCATTTTGATAGACCACATGTTTTTTCAGCCACTGTTGCTGTCTGTTCACAGTGGGCCATACGGCCATGCCCGGCTAGACGCCCACATGCAAATCATGCTGCTCTGCGTGTGTTACACTTTACAAGGAATGCAGTGCTGTTATCTTATAACGCAGAAAGAACTGCCTCAAATGGATCCTTTTTTTGTGATAACTTGCAGAAAAAGAACTTAACCCAGTCATTAACTTAGTACAGGACTACAGTCCTTATTACACTTGATTAAAAACAGCCCAGGCAATATAATCATTAGTTTTAATAAATGTGTGGATTGATTTTTAATGGTGTGAAACATGGGATATTTAATAAAACAAGGTTTCTCTGTTGGATATGTGATGGATAACTGACAGAAGTGCAGAGAGGAATGCCCTGATTTCTTCTGCTGCTCAGCATTCATGGAATTTAGGCTAAGGTTAACCAGCTAAGAAGTGAAATTGATGTGTAAGCTGTGTAGTATTATGTGGTGTGCAACTTCAGTGTTGGGATTCTCTCACCAGTACTGTTCACTAGGCAATGATGTTTCTAGACCAACAGATTTAACTGACTAATTCATGGCTATGAGTGTCTGACTAGTATGAACACAATGGTCACTATTGCTGCACTTCAGATTTGCATTGCTGTGCAGACTCCTCTGTTCATGTCAGGGCCTAGAAAACCCTAATCCTGCATAGGACACCCTCTGTTTACTCATGAAGAAGAATTATTGCATCGTCCCCATTTTGCTAAATTCCCAGATTTGGGAGTTTGTAATCTGTTCTACATGCCTCAGCAGTGACAGCTGTTGGTTGAATCATCCTTTTTTTTAAAAGGAAGCATTACATGCATAGAGCAACATGAAGTTTGATTTGGTTAATGTGATATTATGAAATCATATGGATTTGTTAAAGGCCACAGATAATCCAGTGGCTCAAGGCATTTTCTTATTATTTTAAGCCCTTATCTCTTTGAGAACACCAGTGATAATTGAGATTTCTCAGCCTTCATTCACTTTAGAGCATGCATTTTTTCTTATGGTATGCACTTAAGGTGTGTGTGCATGGCCTTCATGAGCTCTTACATGTTCCCTATCAGTTCTTGTTTTTTACTGTTTGTTAACTTATGTCTAATCGCTCAGAATGACTGTAAGAGAGAAAAGATACAATAAATAGTAGGCAATGACAATAGACTGTCTTTTTACTTGTATCTTTCTCTTGACTGGAGAAACGTGTCTCAATTTCACATCAACATGGAGGGATTTAGTGGTGGGCATTGTAAGTATAAAGTTAGGTTTTTAAGGAGAAATATCTTGTTTGGGGGCGATGATGTTTGTCATATTTAGAATTAACACTTGGAATGAAAAACATCACAGGTAGTCCTGAGTAATTTGCTGAATTAAAAAAAAATCTTGTTGATCTACTTTCTGAAGGGTTAAGTGAATAAGGGCCACTTGAAGTACTCACTTATTCCACTTGTCAGCGTAACTGTCATCATAGATTCTCATTACTGCAGTTCGCTGTAGTATGTGAACAGGAATGCTTGACTGTTTAGGAAGTGAGTTAGTGGAGGGCCACACCAATTGATGAGTGAAAGAAATGATGTACTGTAGATGAACTGATGTCCTAAACTTATGTTTAAAGCTATTTTTTGGTTGGCCTGAAAAAAATGAATGTATACTCAGGTATTCAAATTCATGTTATGGTATTCAATTCTCTTTAGCGTTTGGCAGTGTTGATGCAAAGATGCCTGATAAATAATGGAAGTGCTTTAAATTATAGATGAGGAAAATACTCAGTGCAGAATGTGCAGTAAGAGGCTGGAGATGATGAGTTGTCTCACACCTGTTTCTTGTGAGGCATTTGATGGTAGATGTGGAAGGGAACTCCAGCACTGCTCCTTTCGTGGGTGCCCTCAAGTTCGTGAGTTTGGTGCAGAGGTGAAGTTGAACAAACAGTTTGGCAAAAAATCTAATTAGAGTTATAACTTGGCCTGCATGCAGTCGATCAGCCAAGACATGCTAGATACCTACTGTACATCTCTAATTTACAGTGGGAGATGCTATATTAGCATTGCTAACAAACACTGGACTTGGACTGTCTGTAAACTCATCTCTGTAAATATTTGCTCCAATCTTTATTTGTTTAAAGAATATGTTGAAACTCAAAATTAATGTTATTAAACAGTTAGATAGTAGATTAAAAAAAATTGTAACGACCTCAACATTCACATAATGTCTAATTTGTTCTGCTCCCCAAGTTGATACTTCCCAAGTATCAAAGCTGTAGCATAGCTATGGCTTTATAACTGTCCGTTAGTTAGAATAAAGCTACAAAATTAGGTTTTGCAGAAGCACATGCCAGATATCACACGTGTCATTTTTCTCTTTCCTTTTGTTTATTTTATAAAAATAAACAGCTTCTTATTGAAATTTTCCATTTCACCTTACATCTGGCACCTGTACAGATGCTGGAATGCTGCTGCACCATTTAAGAGGGAACATTTTAATAAGAAGCTGGCGGATAAGAATCCAGCAGAAAACTGGACCAAAAGCACACGACACAGCAGTGTTTCTTAATCCTGCTCCTGGTGGCCCACAGCAGTGCACAGCTTTAACTATTCCCTGCTCCAGCACAACTGATCCAGCTCATCAGCTGATTATTGAGCCCTTCATGAGTTGGATCAGATATGTTGACAGGGCATGCTTGAAAATGTGCAGTGCTGTGGGCTGCCAGGAGAAGGCTTTGGAAGCGCTGCTATGTAGCGTCCTTTCAGTTCAGTTTTCTGAAATTCTGTAATGTACATGATCTTAATTACACTTAAAATGGACTCTAATAACTGGCTCTAATTCTTTGTCTGTGTAAGTGTGGTGGGGCGTGGCTTTTTTGTCACAAGATGTAGTGCCATTTTGAGGAGTCTGCTGCTGACCACTGTATTATTGAGAGTTAAGTGTAGGTGGTAGATTTTTTTTGTAGAGTTGTTGTTTGGTCTAAGCTTTCTTGGAATAATTTAGCACTTGGTCTTGGTTTGCTATCTCTAGTTTCTTTGGGGAACATGTCTGATTACATCGCATTTGGAGACAAGTTTTATTGGTAAGCCTATTGCTTGTCTCATAGGTGTTCACACTTTTAACTGGCTGTAGGCCTGCTTGAAGTGTGGATAAATGTGGGGTGTGACTTTCATGAATATCATGAAGGAAACCATCTGAAATGCCTTTGTGATGCCCTGGTCGCATGTCCATTGTGAATTGTTGCAATTGTGAAATGCCAGTTTTTTTTTGTTTTTTTTTTGTTTGTTTTTTAAATATATGTGTGTGACACTTCAGGATTGTTTGTGTCTTATTGGAAAGCTTTGGCCACATTTCTAGCCAGAGGATTCACTGATTAGAAAGCACGTTTGGGGGATGGTTTTAGTCCTAAGCAATTTCAGAGCAACACATGCTGCCTTTCTGACTCCCAGGGTTCTTCCAGTACACTGCCTCAAGCCTGCTCTGTCCTCCCTCGCTTTCGTGTGCTGTGGTGTTTGCTCTTCCTGCTCTGCTTTTCTACTCATCCTCTCTCTCTCTCTCTCTCTCTCTCTCTCTCTCTCTCTCTCTCTCTCTCTCTCTCTCTCTCTCATCTCTCTCTCTCTCTCTCTCTCTCTCTCTCTCTCTCTCTCTCTCTCTCTCTCTCTCTCTCTCTCTCTCTCCCCCAATTTCTCTGGTATTGTGCCAAACAAATGCCTTAGTGGGGAAAAAAAACAGCTTTTATATTCAAATTAGCTTCTCTTTGAATCTTTAGCACTTTGACTTAGTCCATCTGTTGTTGTACCTCCATACTTGCATTAATTTGCATTTCATGTTGCATCTCCAAAAGACATGCTTGTAGCAGAGCTGCAGATGCTGAAAGGGTACCTGAGTGGCCCTTATCTATGAACTGTCTCTGGAGTTGAGCTCTAACTCGTGTCTCTATATGACACTTTGCTTTTATGTGTGGAAACTTTTTTTCTATTGACAACCACGTTTCAAGTCTTGGGTTGCAGACTTGATATGAAAAATTACATTTAAAAACAAACATTTGCCTAATTAGAATAAAAATATCCACGCCAACATCTATAAAAACCTACATTTAAGAAAGGGCATGGCGTTGCCAGTACCAGCAACCACCCCCTGTACTCCAAATCCAACCTAACTATAATCCACAATAACATGTCTTGTGTCACATGAGGTGAAGCCTACAATGCAGGTCATTCTACACACATTTTACTCATTTATAACCCCTCTGTGTGGTTGACTCAGTTACTTGACTCAGTCAAACAAAAAATCACCAGCCATTAATGGTAGTAAAAAAAAAATATTGGCTGCTATTTTGAAACCTTGTTGAAACTGCAACAAGAGGCCAGTGAGGGTTTTCTCTTTAGGGTTCATCAGTCCTGTATTTCCTCTCTTTGAGATCCATGTAGAGGATTTGTCACAGCACATTTGAGACTAACAACATGTATTACTGTGGCAGCTTAAATGTACTACAGGCGTAATTGTAGTCTGTTTGTAATGAATTCTGCACCTGGTCAGTGTTGGAAGCACTGACCATATCTATTATATGCTCAAGTATGATGTGACACAATGTAATTTATCATGATGACTAGGCTTGTGAGTTTGAGCAGTACCGTCATCCAAGTGCCGATAGTATTTTGGGAGGTGGGCAGGCATTGTGACAGGCAAACGAGAGACACTTTCCAAAATTAGCTGCTTTTTACAGTGGTTAAAACTCGAGTAGGTGATTTTGTAGGAAGTATAAGCTAGTTTTTTTTTTGTTTTTTTTTAAATTACATTACAAAAATTAACATAGTTGGCTAACTTACATCTTGTTAACAGCTTAATTAACAGTTGCACTGGATAATGTTGCTACTTTGGCTGCATAATTCAGGACAAACGAAACAAACGAATGCAAAACAAACCAGATAATTACCTGTCCATCATGTAAATAGCAACTTTGACATCACTTTCCAGACATTTAAACTCCGTCTGGCTTTGCCACCATTGGAAAGCCACACTGATGCTCACTCTGGTTTAACCTCCTGCTTTATCTAACCTTGCCTTTTCTACTGTTGTCTTTTTCTTTTTTTGGCAGTGCAAGCTGTTGTAGGTACATTTGTAACTTCTTGTGGCATTCTTGTCTTGTGAACGTAGCTTGCTACTTTTCTCTGTGTGTGTGTGTCAGTCCGTCCGTCCGTCCGTCCGTCCATCTGCCCATCCATCCATCCATCCATATGTCGAACTCCATGGAGATGAGTACACATGCAGGGGCATGTGGGCAGGTCGTGAGGTAGGCAGACGGGCAGATGGACCATCCAGTAATTTAAGGCCTCAGGCCTCCACAGATAAAGATTTTTTTTTTTAATTGTTGCATTTGATTTCTTGTGTATCAGGATATAAACAATATTTCGAGAAATATAACAAAAATGTTTCTTAAATAAATCGCCCACCTTTAATATGGCAAGGAAGTGTTCTTCTCAGCATGCGAAAGAGAAAAGAGACCTAAATACTGACCGAGAGCTTCCAGCCTCTTAGTAGAGCCTCTTTATAAAACTTCTCAAGATATTCATGGAACTTTTCTTTAGTAACCCATTTCAGCATGACAGATAATGTGGTAACACTACAAAATGCTGCTTAAAACAGAATGAAAGCACTTTTTATGGTCAAAAACCTTCAAGTCTACATACTTCTTGAAATTGAGCTTTACAATATGTGTATAGTGATTATTGATAATGACCAATATTGAATGATATGGAAAATTACATTTTGTTCCCCTCTTAAATGTATTAAGTTACTGTAAAACACCAAGGATGAGGGGAAGAGTGAAACACTTGTTTTATTATATATTATTGCGATTGTTAGAGGTTAAGGTCAGGGCTTGTTTTGCTAGAGAAATGCAAAATTTATTCTTAGGCACTTGGCATACATTGAGCCAGCAAAGTGTGTGGTGTGTTTTTTTTTTTTTTTTTTTTTTTTTAAGTGGAATGTTAATGTTCTTCTTTGCAAGAAACTTCTGAACCACCCATTTTCGCGTGCTTCTTCAGTTCAAAAGGCTGCTGGCTGACCATGCTAGGTGAAGTAAACGTTTGAGTAATGCGGTCAGTGGCAGAAGTGTCCTTTAACTTTCAAAGGTGCTATTAGCATGGATTACATTTGCATTCAACATGCCTCCACTTTCTGTCAGTGTTCTGAGATCTAATCTAAGGAGTCTAAACTCAACAGCCAAACCCTCACATTGGGTCCTACAGGTGTGAATTTTTATCCAAACGTCAGTATAATTTTATTACTGAAATGTTACTGAACAATAGGTCTCCGATATCTACAGACATGGATGCTTATTATTTGCTTACAATATGGCTGTGGTGTAAATGTATGTCCTCAGACTGAGCCAGATGTTCCTGACTGAAATAATTTTTCTTTATTTAAAATAGTTTAACTGTCAGCATATGTGAGCTAACAACTTGCGTAAGAGGCTATGCTGTGTGTTTTTATTTATTTATTTATTTTTGTGTGTGTTTTGTTTTGTTGTTCTGGTATATTGTGCATTTGTAAAGCTGCAGAGATCAGAGATGGAAACGCACCTCAGCTGGAGATTTGTCTTCCCTAAATCATAAAATGTGAGGCTGCCTTAACTCCCGTATTACTTGGGAGCAAATTAGAGGGTGTTATTTGAGAAGTTGTGTTCTTGTGTGAGTAGCATGCCTCTTCCCTTTTTAAATTAAGTAAACAATGAATGACTGTCTGGTTTTAATTAGTGATGCACTGAAATAAATGCATAACATTGTAAAATGATTACAGTGTGGACTACTGTATGTGCCAAGAAAAGATTAAAAAAACTTTGCAAATAACTGGAGCCTAATGATGTATTGTAAAACCATTTTTGAATGGATGTATTCTCTTTCCACTGTAACAAAGATAAGTGACACAGTGGTAGAGTTACGTTGTCCAAGAACTGAATGCATCATGTTTCAGTCTAGAAACATTCTGTGAAATGTATTAATCATTTACCAAAATTGATGTTCCCTGTAGTAAACAACATTCACCAGTAGCAGAATGAGCCATGGTTTCAGATTATCCACAATTCACTAACCTCTGCACAACATTCTAACCAGCTTTACTGTGATGACAAGTGGCTCATGTCTGTTTTGCTACACTCAATGTTTTGAGAGTCTCAGTATTTCCATAACTGAAAGTAAAACTCTCCCTGAAGATCTGTTTTGGGAAAGAGCTTGTAATCTGCAGGCAAACAGCTTTACTGAAATTTGATGAATGCTAATGCTTTTTGCTCCAATTAAATAAGCTTGTTTACTCTGTTCGGTACACAATAAGTGACTGATGTCTTTTTTTTTTTGTGTACTGAAATGAAATGTGTAATTATGAAGTGTTCACTTTGTTGCTGCTCAGCATTCAAAACACATCCCACTTCCTTCTGCCAATTATGAGGCTTCAAAGTTATTCCAAGAGCATTGCTTTGATGTGCTCTTGCCAGGGGACAAGCTCCTTGTCCTCATCTGGAAAATCTTCCAGATTGTTTCTCAAGGTTAATCACTTCTTTTACGTTGGGTTAAATCTCTAGGAAATTAACACCAAGGACATGAGACATAAGTCCTGATTACTATACTTTCTTCACTTTGTAATAAAGTGATTAAAGGTGTTCGATTATAAGACATTTTTTTTGTAAATTATTTTTATTGATCACCAGATTAGGCATAGTTCACCTTGTGTATGAGTGGCAAATTTTTTGCATGCTTGTACATTTGGACAGAATTGCATAATTAAGTAATTTGTCCACATTTATTGCAGGGATCTTCGGTGTTTCCAATAGAATATTGATGATGGCTCAGTGTAGAGGTTGGTGATATGGCAAAAATATATCATGATACTTATATTTATTTTCTGACATCTGTCAAGTTGGAACAGACAAAAAAGAACTAGTGCTGCCACCAATTAAAATATAATTTGTATTGACATACAGGACGTTTCGCATACTCTGCTGAACTCCAATGAAACAGCAGTAATAATCTCTATGTAACAGAACATGCAATTGTTTGGTGTTCTTAAAGCACTGAGAAAATCTACAGTGATGCTGCATACTGTGGTGTAATTTATCATGGATATGATAAATGTTGTCGTATTGTCCAGAGCTAGCCCAGTACTCGGGTCGTGTGGGTGTGTGGATGTGTGGGTGTCATTGAAATATATATTATATTATGTTATATAAAATGTTATGTTTTTGCTGTTCTATATGCTTTAAGATTCTTTGCTGGGTTCCTTGATTTACAGGTTGTTTTATTGTTGATGTTAGTTACTTATTTAAATGTCATAAACAAATGTTTTTATTTACAGAGCTCCCAAAAGAAACTGTTCTAAGTGCTTTACCACATTTGCACAGACGGTCTTTCAAGATTTTACTGCGAGCTTGCGGGATCAGTTGTTGTGGTTGTGGTTGTGGTTGTGGTGGTTGTGGTGGTGGTGGTTGTGGTTGTGGTTGTGGTTGTTGTTTTGGTTGTTGTGGTTGTTGTTGTTGTTTTGGTTGTTGTGGTTGTTGTTGTTGTTGTTGTTGTTGTTGTTGTTGTGGTGGTTGTTGTTGTGGTGGTTGTGGTGGTTGTGGTGGTTGTTGTTGTGGTGGTTGTGGTGGTTGTTGTTGTGGTGGTTGTTGTTGTTGTGGTTGTTGTTGTGGTGGTTGTGGTGGTTGTGGTTGTTGTGGTGGTTGTTGTTGTGGTTGTGGTGGTTGTTGTTGTGGTGGTTGTTGTTGTGGTGGTTGTTGTTGTGGTTATGTTACATTTATATAGCGCCATTCACAAACCCATGGTCGCTTCACATAGCATGGGGTGGGGGGGAGCTACACAGTAGTTCATCCCTAAACCTTGACACTTATGGTGTTTTCCACCATGTACGGTTGCAAATTCGTGATCACACACTTTATTCTCGTTTCCACTTCGAAGTGAACCATACTAATATTACATACGAATTACTTGCCTTTCTTGCGGGATACCAAGCGTGCCAAGGCACAACGAATGGTTGGAGGTAGAAGAGTTGCAGATTATTTGCTAAAAACGCAGTTGTCATAGAATTATTACTGCCATTATGACTGCCATTAAAAACAAAACAAAAAAACTATTACCTATTGTCTGCCTGCTGTCTAGGTCTCAAATGAAACCAAACACAGAATAACAGGTAAATTAGAACGTGAAGCTTCTCCAGTGTTCTCTGTTAATGCTGGACACAGCTACTTGTAACCCTACTGTAGCATACTATAATATGTACATGCTATACTGCCCAGTGGATAAACAGAATTAGTATTATTTTAGTCTGTAGGATATTATGTGTGGTCTATTATTGGTATTAGGCAAATAGATTGGGCAAATTTAAATTCTTGTTTTGTACTTCAAAATCTTTAAGCCAGCATTCATGTCTTTGCTTCGTCAGTATCCTATTTGGTATGGTCCCATTTTTAGATGATGGTGGATCCATTCTTACCAGCACCACACCTACCCAGACTGAAGCTTTCATGAAGGTTATGCTTTTATCTTGAAGTGATAATTGATCAGGCTTGGAATAAATGTACAATGGTTTGTGTATTTACTGTTATAGAATGCTTAAGCAAATGCTTAGAGATGCTGTGTCAAGCAAGCACCTTCTCTAGCTTATGCTGACAGTGCTGGATCTCTATCTACATGATGTTGCTGATGCATCTGTTCATTTTTTTGGACCCCTTTGTACAAAAAAAATGTGTCTATGAAATTTCTAATACAAACAAGTTCTTTCAATAATTACATTAACTATGAACTGTCATTCCCCCACCACCAATTGCAAGTGTTTACTCTTCCTTCTTTGTAATTATAAAGCACTAGTAAAGATTACATTTTGCAACCTGCTTGTTTGACAGGAGTTAGACATAAACTTGCGTCATAGAAATAAAGTGTTTGCTGATAAACGGTCATCATGGCATAAATTTAGGTCAGGCTTAGTTACATCATCTCACTGTCTTGCACTTGTACTGACTTTGCTGTTTGTGTCCCAGTTTTGTCTGCTTACTGAATGAGAGATTGTCTGTTTTTTCTTTAGCTACTCCAGTGATATTATGTGCAGGTCCAGTCAGCTGATATGATTTATATTTTTATATATATATATATATATATATATATATATATATATATATATATATATATATATATATATATATATATATATATATATATATATATATATTTTTTTTTAATCTAATTATTGTAGAGGACTGAATATTCTTCAGCACTCCTACATTAATATGGTAAAAAGTTCTGTGGAATGCACTGAGGACACCTTTTAAGAAACTCTATATAGTAAATATAGAAATGCATAATTGTCACAGTTAACATTTACTCTTCAAAGTAGTAGTTCACTGTTTTGTGCTTTTCGTGTTTAAGTAACTAGGTTCACATTTTTTTAAAAAGCAAATTAGTACCAGTATGCAAATGAAACAGTAATATGCAAATTTGCAAATGCAAAGTTTAAAAGCCAGCATGTATGATTGTATGGTGTTGCACATGCCATGACTTGCACATCTGTGACTGTCCTATTAATGCTGTACAAGGCACACAGGTGTTATGACAGCATGGCTCCATAGAAAGAGTTTGGCTGCTAAACTGGCCAGACCTGTCACCGACTGAAAACGTGGTGCATTATGAAATGAAAAATGACAAAGAAGGCCTCCGAACAGTTGAGCAGCTAAAATCCTCTGTCAGTCACAACTGGGAAAACATTTCCCTTTCAAGCTACAGCAGTTGGTCTCCTCAGTTTCCAAACATTTATTTTTGTTTAAGGAAGGAATGATTCAGCGCAGGGAGTAAACATGCCCTTGTTCCAGCTTTTTGGAAATGTGTTGTTGGCGTCAAATTAAAATGGGCATATATTATAAAAAAAGCAAATTCCTGAGTTTCAACATTAGCAGTTTTGTTTGATATGTTGTCTTTGTACTATTTTCAATAAAATAGAGTTTAAATGATTTGCACAAAGTTGCATTCTGTGTTAATTTATATTTTACACAGCGTCCCAACTTTTTTGGAGACAGGGTTGTACTTCTGTGAATTGTCTAGTGCTGTTGTTGCCATTCTATTTGGAAGAGCTTTTTTAATTGTATTTTTTTTATTTTTTACTTTGATTATACCTGTACACGGAAATTTTATTCATGGCATTTGCATTGAGTATTTTCAGAATTTCTGCCATGTGTGGATCAAATTGTTTAAGACATAAGATCAGTACTGTGACAAGCAATTTAGGCTCTGTCCCGAAAAGTGATTAGGAGTTTTTCTTCTCCTTATACAATGTTCAGTCATTTAAATCCGAGTCCTTGATAGAATAAGGTAGCCTGAGCAAAGCACTCTAAATTAAATCAAACTTTTTCTCACTTTTGCACCAGAGTTTTGTAAGGCTGAATGGGAGGAATGTTGAGTAATTAAGCTGACTTTGCCAAAGCCACCCGTGGCTCATGGTTTTTAATAAGCCTGCCCGTCTATCTCATTATGCTCGTCATTCCTGCTGCCTTGCTCTGAAGCACTCTGATATGAGGATAACTGCTCTGGGTATGTGAGGAGACATCATCAAATTTAATAAACGCATGATGGTGTGTTTTATTCCCCCTTTTTTTTCTCCTGCATTTGCCCATAACAGCTTAGACTGTTACTTTAGCCTGAAGCATTGCCCTGCTCTTCTGTGACCGTTTTCTTTTAGATGGGTTATTGACCACATACTTCTTTTTTTTTTTTGTTGTTGTTTGTTTGTTTTTTTTTAAATATATGAACCCCACACAGCCGTTGCCTTCAGTGAGTCAACCTCAGATCTTCACTGAAGGTTTAGAAACTAGCATGTTCCTATTTTTCCATGGACACCCACACTTGACGACTTCTCTGAAAGAAGCAGACTTTTTAATTTAAGCACCCAAGCCTGCCTCCATCCGCTCTGCACCGGGCATTAGTAAAATGGTTCAGTAGCTTGACTCTGCTAGGTAGGATCATTTCAAAGGCCTCCATGTATATCCACGCAGTGTGAAATTGAGTTTCATGAAAACGAGCGCAGAGTTAAGAGATCGAGGAAGCAGTGAATGGAGCGTCTAGCAGAGAGGTTAATTCGCGGAGGTGATGTTTCCAGTTTGCCACTCCTATGTAGTGGGATGGGTGGTTACAAGCAAAGAGTCTGATAACTAGCATAAGGCAGCATCCTGGCAATATCCAGTGTGTCTGTTTGCTGAACATTCATGATTTCCAGCCCTCCTGTTCCTCCCACTCATGGTGCTCTCAGAAGGCGGTGGGTTGCCAGATCACCACCTGAATGCTGCCATTTTCTCCTGGCTGTGAAAGGTTTGTGCTATCTGATTGGGTGGTCATTAATCTGATGGCTGGCTGCCTGTGAAAACTAGCCAGACATGGAAAATGTTTCTCACTCATTCAGTTACCATGACAACTGAGACATTTATCTATCTTGGAAATATTTATCTGAATTTATCTTATTTTTGAAATAACAAAAAAAAATTACTACCTTGGGACCTAGAATTCTCTTTCACTCTGCGTGCCTTGGCTGTATTGTACACTCTTTCGGTATATTTTATCCATTACCATAAGTGTAGATGTTCTTCTGCTCTGGGCCCTCTCGCAACAAGAAGCATCTCGCTGCTTGTATAAGCTAGGATATTCTTTCTGAGGAAGCAACAAAGCACTTTTGTAAGTTGCTCTGGATAAGAACATCTGCTAAATGCTGTAAGTGTAAATGTGATCTTAAGATAATGGTTCTGAAACATCTGGAGGCAGACACAGCAGTTGGTGTTAAATTTTACTTATTTTGTCCTGTTGTAATGGAATCAGCTGTGATAACTGCAATCCGCAGTTGTACAACCCTTCAGAAGAAAATATTTAATTTTTAAAGTGATGTGCGATGATATTGGAGCAATATGAGTATCACTGAAAATGTGCATTAAAAAAAGTTTAGATTTGTTAACTGATTATCGATGTACTTATACAACATTTTAGGTGATGCAGGGCTACTGATCTGCATTTTATTCAATGTGCTGCATTTGTAACCTCGCAGAAATGTGCCCTGTTGTGGGGCAATCATGGGCTGGCGGTTAGGGAACCAGCCTCATGACTGGAAGGTCGCTGGTTCGATCCCCAGAGCCAACAACACATGACTAACCCCCAACTGCTCCCCGGGCACTGCGGATTGGGCTGCCCACCACTCTGGGCAAGTGTGCTCACTGCCCCCTAGTGTGTGCTGACTAGAGTCTATGTGGTGTTTCACTTCACGGATGGGTTAAATGCGGAGGTGAAATTTCCCTATTGTGGGACACTTGATGTGTCTTAAGGGTCTCTTAATCTTAAATAAGTTTTAAATTTCTCTGTAAAGCTAAATAGGTAGCTTTAGTCCCAATTTCTCTATTTTATAAATGTTTTAGCAGATGTATATGTAAAATGTCAGATACCACCATTGGCCCACACTTCAAGTCATTGTATCCCTCATTTAACATACTGCCATTGATTTTGTAAGTAATTGAATTTTTAATGGGTAGAATGTAAGAGCAAGTGATTTGACTTATTTTTCTCTTTTTCTCTTTCCTGTCTAAATAACATAGTTGACACATTTACAGCAAACCAACATCTAAAGCTGCTACAGTAAATCAAAATGTGGTGGAATGAACTGTTTTTTTATTTTTAAATTGATCAAAGGGATGTAAGCCCATAATCAGTGTTTCACTCCAGTATGTCTAAAATGTGTAGAGGTAGAAGCACTTGATGAACTCAAGTAATGTTAAGCATACACTAGAATACACTAGACTGGGAATCTTGCAGTGTCAATATTTACAAGACTGCAAATAGATTTTTGAGGTTATTTCCCATCTTGCATGATGCGGAAGCTTACAAGCAAATAAACACTCTTCCTTCCACTCTAGTGGTACAGATGGGAAGATATGTTGGCTGAGGATGTAAAGATCTGGGGCTCAGTCCATTTCACTGTAAAACTGTATACTCTGATTTCCCAGAATCTCTTTAAATAACCGGTGAAATGTGCAGTTACTTGTTAAAATTGATATAAAGATTTACATCAACATGCCACAATTCAGCGTAGTGGATTGTCATGAACTAAACCTTCAAAAACAAAGTGTAACAGAAAGCAAAAAAAAAGTATAAAAACAAAAACATAGATGATTCTTAATAATGTCATTCTTAAAGTTGTCTCCACATTTCCTTACATTACTGTTATGCTCAGTAAACCTGAAATATTAAAGCAGTCAGTTTATATTTTATCTGATTATGGAACAAAAGTAGAGCAGATTTACCGCTTTAACAGATTTCAGGAACTCGCACGTACATTTTTTATTTTTTTTTCGTTACCCCCTCCTCTTTTTATCTCGCTCTCCCTCCAAGACTTAAAACTTTCTATAATATTACACACAGTTGAATTTGCTGCAGCATAAAGATGTGAAAGACCGCCATCTTGACAACTTTACACCAAACGATTTGAGATCGACCCAAGACTCTCATGATTTTATTTCGACGCTGGATATTTTTCTGCATCAGTGAAATCATTTAAAGTCATTTGCTGTAAGGCCGGCATAAGCTGATATGCATCACTGCTTTCACATGTGCACACACACACAGAGGCTTGTATGGGGAAGGTTTAAACAAGCTGGAGTTTACCGAGAACTGTTTTCGTATTTGCTTTCTGCAATAGGTTGAATATACGAATATGAGTAAATGCACCAGTAAACATAATGCAGCTTCACTCACTGAGAACTTCTTTAGGTACACACAACTTGTACCTAAAACTCATTTTCCATTTTATCAGCTCCACTTACCATATAGGAGCACTTTGCAGTTCTATAATTACTGACTGTAGTCCATATGTTTCTCTGCATACTTTGCTATTTCATCTTTCCCTCAGTCATCACTGGTCAGGACCCCCACAGGAGCACCACAGAGCAAGTATTGATTGGTGGAATGACATGGGCATGCTCTGTGGTAATCCTGTGGGAGTCCTGACCATTTGAAGAACAGGGTAAAAGGAGGCTACCAAAGTATGCAGAGAAAAAGCCTGTAATTTTAGAAGGTAGATGTACCTTATAAAGTGCTCAGTGATTGTAGTTTGCTTCCAGATTAAGAAATATTTGCAACATTTTATCTGGTTTTAGTGGAGTGTCAGAGGCATGCTAAGCAGTAGGTAGCTGTGAGCTTGTCTGTAACAATCAGATTACGCTTCATTTCCACAGTGCAGTTGTTGAAGATTCAGACTTCTGTAGACTACACAGTGGCTAGAGATTAGTTGACATGCGGAGCTGGTGAAGAAACTTGAGGCCAAAGAGAAGCCATCATAAAGAATCTGTCGGCCTTTTTTTGTCTGGAAGATGTGAAACTGCAATATCCATGCCTGAGATGTGTGGAACGGTTCTTCAGTGTGCTGGATTTTGTATACATGAGTAACCTTTTTCAGAGTTGGCCTATCCTGGTACAAGAGTTCCACTGCTCTTCATATTTTAGATTATTACCTGCTGGCAACACACCTGATGCCACAGGTCTGAAATAAATCTGGGGAGAGTACTAGTGGGGTGGATAGGAGGGTGTTGGGGAGATCAGGGTGTTAGGGATGTTGTGTTGTGCTGTTCTAGTATTTATGAATATCCAAAGAAAGTATGCTATTTACTTAACTGGCATGCATGGTTCATGTTAAAACATATAAAGTGGCTAACAATATATTCAACAAATAATCCTTGGGAAATTGAAACATCAATGCAACTAATTAACAAGCATTTTTTTAAAGTGAACTAGCTGTGTTGGAGCAGGGAAAACATTACAACATGCAGATCAGTGGTATTTCAGGACCAGGATTGAGACCCACTGGCTTAATCATCCAGAAAAGGCTATAGTTTTGTTTTTAAGTTCTCATAGCTTTTGAAATGGTTTACTTTTGAAAAACCTATCCAACTTCTGTAGCTCTTTATTGCTATTGCTATGCTTGTATTCCTTTCTGTTGTGTAGTAGGGAACCACATCAGACGTTCGGCTGGTCAGAGGACGTAGGCTTAGTTAGCTACCTTCTCTTGTTAAATTTAGAGGCCAAACTTTGTTTTTTGAGCTCCTTTTGAATCTGTCACAGTTCATTGTTATCCTGTTCAAAACCTTTGTGATTGTTCTTTGAAAGCTTTTTTTTTGGAAATGGTCCAGGTCAACCAAGTAGACACAGATTGCAGAAAGAAGGACAGCTTAGCGAAATGAATTTCTGTTCTGATTGTGTCCCAGTTGCTGAAGATGCAAATGACCTGTTATTTCGCTAGAGAGGTGCTTCGCCTAATTGTTTTCAGCTACTGGGGAAATTATATGAAGTACACTCCATGAAAAATGTAGACTTTGTCAACATATTTGGAAATACAGATATCAAGTCTTTATTTTAATCTGTGTTGATGGATGTGATATTTATCGGCAGTTATGTTGTGCTGGTACAGGTAACATTATCATCCTTTATATAATTGAAATAGTAATTCAGTTTTTTTTTTAATGTGGAAAAAATACCCTCTTATACATATCAGTACGTCAAACACATAGTGCCCTCAATCTGTGTTAATGATCAAAGCATTGTTATCGAACATCTTGTCTTAAACGTCAGGTTTGTTCTTTATTATTGGAGCATGTGCCATCATGTCTAGATCAAGAGAGTTCTCCGAGACATTCAGAAAGTTGTAGATGCATATCAATTTGGGAAGTGCACTCTCAGAAGTAAAGGTGTGAAACTGTCACTCGGGTGATACCCTAATAATCTATTGAAATTATGTTGTATTGAATTCACACATCCTGTCTTGTGTCTAGGTATTTAATTTCATTGTTCTGTTTTAAAACATTAATATGAAAATGTACAAATACTTTCCACCTGGGAAAACCTTATATAGAGGCACACAACTGGAATGTAAAATCACTGTTGTACCTTTTGAGAGTACATTTACTTTGTTTGTACCTTGATGAACAAGAAATGTATCTGCACGGTAGCTTTTATTTCTAACAGTGTGGTTTAAAAAGTGTCATTCCTTCGTCAGGAAGATGATCTACAAGTGGAGAAGATTTAAAATCGCTGCCAATTTGTCCAGGACAGGCTGCCCCAGCAAAGTTACAAGAACAGACCAAGAGACGCTGAAAGAAGTCTCTAAGAACTCCAAAATTTCATCACTGTATCTGCAGGAAGCTCTTGCCATAGTTGATGTAAAAGTGTATGCAACTGCCATTGGAAAATGACCGTAGAGATTTGACATACATATGGGAGGTGTGTCAGGAGGAAGCCTTTGCTGTCTAAAAGGAATATTGGGGCAAGTTTGCTAATGAATATCTAGGCAAGAACCAGGACTTGTGGAACAATGTGCTTTGGAAATATGAGTCAAAAATAGTTGTTTGGCACAGTACCAGAAGCCATGTTTGTCAAAAATCAAAGACTGCATTTGATCAGAAGTTTCATAACTATAAAGCATGTTGGTGGAAATGTAATGGTTTGGGGCTGCCTTGCTGCCTCAGGGCCTGGCCAACTTGCAGTCCTAGAATCGCCTCAGTTTTCTTTCATAGCGGAGAGTGTTTGGGGAGAATGTGATATGGTCTGTATAAAAAAAAAAAATAGGATAGGGGAAAGGATACTAAAGACATGGACCTTCTACTTCTAACAAGATAATGATCCCAAACATAAAGTAAATCAATGCAGTAATGCCTCAAAAGAAGTCAAAGCCCAGATCTGAATCCAATGGGATGCTGTGGTGGGATTTTAAAGGGGCTGTACCTTCAAGAAACCTCTCAAACATTGCACAGTTGAAAAAACTTTGCATGGAGGAATGGTCAAAAATGGGTAGACAGTTATAGGAAACACCTACATGAAGGTGTTTCGGCAAAGGAGGGTGCAGGACCAGTTACTGAAGCCAGGGGTGTACATAATTTTTTCAAAAGAAAAGACCTCTTGGTTCATTCTTCTTTTTAAGCAAATGATTGCAAAGTCAAATTTGTATATATATTTTTTTTTTGTTGTTGTTCCATGACATTTATCTCTACACACTGTTTAATAGAAGATCGAATACTGAAATGTCCATGTGTCAAAAAGAGAGACATCTCATGGGACATGCTTAGTTCTTTATATGACTAGATTGCCTCTCTTTTTGACTGAATTGCAGATATACATTTCATTTAAATGTGTTTTGTTTGTTTGTTTTGTTTTGCTTTTTTACCCCTGCCGCCAACCTCCTGTAATTCTGTGTCTCAACTTTTAGGTTCAACTACAGATCAACTCATCACCTCAGTACTAATGGCTTTTATGAATTCCTGAACTGGTTTGATGAAAGGGCTTGGTACCCACTTGGCAGGATTGTGGGTGGCACGGTAAGGATGCTCAAATTCTTGAATACTCATGCTGTACTGAACTTGGGCTGTGCTGTTCTGTCTGTCTTCCTCTCCATCTCCATCACCATGTGTGTCTGAGACTCTTCACACGTTGCTCGCATGATGCCTTGGGTAGATGTTATCAGGAAGACTGTTTTCTAATTTATCAACAGTTAGATGGTTTTGCTGAGATGTCAGTGGAATAGCAAAATTAAGTAATAAGTCAGTTGTGAAGCATACAACCAAGCCTTAAATGCAGGTGGACCTTGGCTTGAGTTTTGGATTAAGCGCTCATTATGTAGGCCTTGATAAAGATATTGAAATTGTTATATTTTGGGAAACTATAAGAATGCCCTGCAGTTCTTGTTGGTTTAGTCATCAGTCAATAATCTTGTATTCCTTTATTATGCCAAAACACATCAGGCCTCAGGCTAGTAGGTAGATGTAGGCTTAGGTGGCTGCCTTGTGCCTGTGAGTTGTATACATATTGCTATGACTCCTTAAACCACCTTTGATTACTATGAACGTGTAATGCAGTTAGTGAAATAAGGTTCTGGTTTTGCCCTTCTGTGACCTAGCAGTCAACAAAGCTCAAGAATAGCTGCCTGCTGAAGCTCACACTTTGCCCTTCCAGCCAGAAACTTCACGGGCGCGTTAGAGAGGATGAAGGATCAGCTGCAGTTTGCAGACACAACAGAGAAAATGCTGCCTTTAGAACTGTTTCAGAAGGCATATTTAGGGCTCCCTCAGTATGGCTAAGCCTTCGACTTGACACGCTTCCCCTCTCAGTTGCTGTGTTCACATCCAGAGCATGACGTTAGTGTAGCACGGCTAAGCTAACGAGCTGGCCCTCTCGGCTATGGTAGGCTTTGATAGCGCTCTGCAGTGAGCTTTTTCACTGCTTGACAGCTCTTGTGTGGGAGCTGTAGGGGGCTGGAGCAGACAGAGCCAAGCATCTGGACAGTTAGAGCAGACGTTATACGGCCATTCATTTGCAGCAGGGCCTGCAGGCTGCAAAGCTAAGGATAAGGGAGGAGAGAAGCAGAACTGAAGGAACAGATAAAGAAGCACATCGTCCTCAAGCTTTTTCTTTGTTTTTTTTTTTTTTTTTTGTCTATGCCACAGTTCTGCATTGAAGTCATTCTTGCAGATGCTTTAGCAATACTATTTTTATTTAATGTTGCAAGGGGTCTGGCAGATAAAGCTTGCATTCATTTTCCTCTTTTCAGCCTCATTTACTGTAGTTATAAAGTGTTACTACCTTGCTGGGCTTCTAGAAAATTTTAAAGGCAAATGTTGGCTAATACAAATGTTGGCTAATCATGGAGAGCAGTTGTAGGAATTGAAAGGGGGGGGTGCTGATTAGAGAATAATTCAGCTACAGTATAGTTTTTAGATTGTAGAACCTTGCATTTGGCTTACATTATTTATTTCTACTTCGCTAATTCGTCGATTCAGGTAAGCATGGGGATAGCTGAGCTGTCAAGCAAGCAGCAGTGAAGGCCTCATTAGCTTATGCTCGTTCTGGGTATTTTCAAACAGGTCTTGAGTGCCCCTTTACATCTAAGTTGTTTGAAAATGTAAAAGATCACACAAGTACAGCTTTCAAGGTAATAAACCAAATTTCTGTAGGTTTGCATTGCATTCTCTGCTGAACATTTGCCAGCTGTTGAAGACATAACATTTAATCTTCCCCAAATCTGCAAACCTGAAGAATTATAATGACATTTTAATTGAAAAGCCATATATAATGCAGTCTAAAGTATTAATCTTAATAAATTGAAGATTTATGGTCCTTGTGCAGTTGATTGCACGGTACCGAAGCATAATGTTAATCATTTGAGCGTTGTTGTGTGTGGACTAGTCCAGTGTTTCCCAGCCCTGGTCCTGGAGGCACATTTGTCCTGCACATTTTTAGCTAGCTAGCTAGCTAGCTAGCTATTTATTTATTTATTTATTTATTTATTTATTTATTTTTCCTTCCTGCACCCAACCCTGATCCAATAAATTGCTTCATTAACAACCCCTTACTGATCCAAAGAGCAGGCACACAAAAATAGGAAACTGAATTGTGCAGGGCGTTGTGCCTCTAGGACCAGGTTAGTAACCAGAGGTTGTTTCTGAACATCAGTCTCAAGTTCAAATTTTCAAATTTTCAAATTGACTAATTTTTGCAGTTATTTATCCAGATAGCATCACCACTAGCTGTCTGTTCATAATTTGTTCATTCTGCGTGTTTGCTGCATACTAAATTAGATACTTTTTACTATTTTTAAAAATGCTTTCTGAGGAAGATTTACAGCCTTTTCTACACATGTGATTTGTGTATATAAACACTTTCCCATAAGTTATTTAGTTGGCAGATTAGCATCAGAAGCTAAAATTAGCAGATTTAGTGAATGGGTAGCCGCTTAAATTTTTTGTGCTAAATTATTTCCATTGATGTCTTTCTCCAGGTTTACCCTGGGCTGATGGTGACAGCAGGTCTAATCCACTACCTGCTGAACCTCCTGAATGTGACTGTGCACATCCGTGACGTGTGCGTGTTCCTGGCTCCGATCTTCAGTGGCTTGACCGCCATCTCTACCTTCCTGCTGACACGGGAGCTGTGGAATCAGGGAGCTGGGCTTCTGGCTGCGTGTTTTATTGCTATAGTGCCTGGCTACATCTCCCGCTCCGTCGCTGGCTCCTTTGACAATGAGGGCATCGCTATCTTTGCCCTGCAGTTCACCTACTACCTCTGGGTAAGCCAAAGTGAAAGCACTGCTGCACTTTGACTTTCATGCTCTATTCATCTGTGTGCCTTTCTCTACCTCTCATTCTCATCCATCCATGGCTGCCACACTGTTCACTCTCCTCCATCTTTTAACCTGCGTCTTTTTATCTGTCTGTAAAACTCTTAAGTTCCTGATGGAGTAACTAACCTCCCTAATTTATTGGAAAATTGTTGTTTTCTGCTAAAAGTATACTTGACCTTTAGGTATGATTATACACTATATATTGAGCAAAAAATAGTACCACAACCCATATCACCCTTGTCTTTTCTCTTGGATATGTTGTCAGAAATGTTGAACAAACTCTGACATGCATTGGAGGCTTTTCTGTTCAGTGTTAGATCTGCAGTTAGAATATGCACTTGATGAGCCTTGATCACTAGGCCGCAAATAAATTGAACTACTGCTTTCAAATAAGCCCTACTAGAGTAGCTTCATTCATTTTTTTGTAGCATTTTAGTCAAATATAGATAGAATGTAGAATATATCTGATAGAATAGTCAAATTTAATTCAAAAAGGGAATCTTGAGAGTTTGAGAAATGGTTTTCTTAGTACGACTAATCTTGGGTTTCAGTTGCCTTAAGTAAAACAGTTATCCTTGATGGAAGATATTTGTGGGTACAAAATGAAAAACATTGATTGATTAATTGATTGATTTTTTTGGTTCATTTTTGTAAGGGTGTAAAAAGTGGTTCATGTCTAATATAAACTTTAATTCTTAAAACAACAAAAAAGGACAGTATGTAAAATGCAAATAAAACAGAAAGCAGTGTTTCTTAAATCCACTTTGAGCTGTATTTGAGCAAAAATAGTACAAAGTGTTTATTTTACCATGTCAATTTATTGTTATTTGTAAACGTACACATGCAACACATTGCGTAAATGTTGATAGGCAAGTTAATACTAGGAATGTTGTTAAATGTTTGAGAATCATCATTAAAAGGTGATAGTCATGCTTGGATATGACAAGAGCATCCAGGAGATCTAGTTCTTTATGGGCATGCATGTTTCAAGGCTTGCTGTTTTGTTAAAAATGCATCTGTGAGTAATCCAGCAACATCAAGAGATCGCTAGGATTCCAGTTACTTCAATTAGTTATATTTCCAAACAGTAAAAATATCATTTTTGTTGTGGTCAGTTCTGCCTCAGTAGCGCCCATCTGGTTCAAATCTGCTATAGGCGCGGATGACGTCTTCATACCAAAGTACCATGATACGTCACTGTATGCAAATCAGTCAACCAACCTTACCACTCCCTGATGACACCCTACTCTTGCTGCACCATAAATATAAAACATGAAATATAAATTTCAAAACAATTGGACCAGTTGGTGTCTTCAGTTGATTGTGTTGGTAAAAGGAAAGATGATGTAACATAGAGATAAATATGGTCCTGCCAACCTTTTAGAATGTGTTTTAGGCACTTTCAAATGTGTGTATTTACCCAAAAAAAAAAAAAAAGTTCATCAGAGTCCAGGTCATTGAAATTTGGGTAGATGTCTTCGTTTTGTGAAGTGGCTACCGCCACTAATTTGAGAGGCTTTCTCCTGGCAGACAAAATCAAAACGAGATCCTGCTGTACTCAATCCGACAATAAAATATTTTGGCTAAATGGAACACGTATCTCGTATTTTGGCTAATTCCTGGGTAACGTACGGTGTCTCACCTCATTGACCCATTGCTGATGACTGCATTTAATGCCATCCATTCAATATTATGTCCACTACATTAAGGGAAGATTTCTTGATCTTGATCACCCTACAGTACTCAAAGGTGTTAAAGAACAACTAAAGGGAGATACAGTGGTTTAAGTGCCCTAATCAATCACATGCATTCAGCTAGGCTGTTACCTTCTTATGCTGTGACTGTGTGCTATTTTCAGTCAGACACAATTAATAAAGTATCCATCCTGTCTCTTTCAGGTGAAGTCTGTTAAGACAGGCTCAGTCTTCTGGACGATCGGCTGCTGCCTGTCCTACTTCTACATGGTGGGTGTTCTGCTTTAATGTTTTCACTGAGTTTTACCTCCTTTACTTTAATGTACCATGCATTTCTCTGGTTGACAGTGCATTTCATTATGCTGTGAGAGAGAGACTGAGGAAGGTTGATTCTAAAATCGTGTATGTGTTTGTTTGAGTATGCAAGCATGTGTTTGGGGATTTTCAGCACTACATATTTGTGAGTTGTGTGTTGTAGCTCATAATTGTCTCATTGCTCAGGTGGTAGATGTGCGTGTGTTCTCCCTCTCCAATCTCATTAAGAAAATATGTAAAGTAAATAAATGAAAAAACGGTGCCATCCGTCACACAGGACTCAGGAGGGCAACACCGACTGGTGGCATTAATGAACATGAGTCGTATGAGCCCTAAGAGCCTTTCCTCCGGAGACAGGCAGTGCTCATTAATAATGGTATCCTGCAGTTCTACCCCAGTCCTCCTTTTGTGTCTAACTTTCTAAACATGTTTGTGGCAGAATAACAAGCTGAGCCTTCATTTCCCAAATGGGCTTTGACACCTACTCATTCTGGAGAACGGTCGACAAGCAGAGAACAACTCAAACGACCTATAAATGCTTTCCTTTGACTGAATTATTGGCTTTGTGTTTGTGTGTTACAGGTGTCTGCATGGGGAGGCTACGTCTTCATCATCAACCTGATCCCTCTACATGTGTTTGTGCTGCTCCTCATGCAGCGTTACAGCAGGAGGCTGTATATTGGTGAGTCAATGTCAGCTATCAGTGTGTTTGTGTTTGTCCTTTATGAGGCACAGACACCACCACCTACTCGTGCCTCACACAAACCCTGGTTTTGATTTTCAGTCTTGCCTTGCTCTTTTTCTTTTTATTTGATTTCATACAAACATGCATCCGCACAAGTACACCTGTGAATACAGAGCACAGGGCTTCTTGTTGCATTCTCTGTAGCGTTTTGTTTTACAGGGGGCTGCCCAGCAGGGACAGCCACATTTAGTGGAGATGGTGCTTTTTAATGGCAAATTTATTCCACCTACTCTTCTCTGCCTCTCACAACCAATCAGATAAACTCTACCTGATCTGAGGCCTGCTGCAGCTTTCATGTAGGAAAACAAAGCTCCCTAATCCACATCCTTAAAAAGTCTTTTACCAGCAGAACACATCCTAACTGCCTCAATTAAATCTAGTGCTAGCATGAATAACAATGGAGCTTTCAACTTTGATGGTAACCTTCCCAATAGTGGAGCTGAGGAATATTTTTTGAAGAGCAAATGTCATTTTTTGGGCTTTTTTTTTTTTTTTTTTTTTTGGGAGGGGGTTGGGGTGTCCCCCCCCCCCCCCCCCCCCCCCCCCCCCTTGTTTTATGATGGATTGCATGGGTTTGAAGTAAGTGAATAATTGAAGGTTGTGTGTGTGGGCCCTGCAGCAGTTTTCTGATGGAGGAGCAGGACCACGGTGCTCCATGCTGCTAATTCTGTTAAGACTTTTATTAGCCCTTTCCTCAGGGCTCCTTGGAGCACTGGCCCAGCTGCTGCAGCCGGAAATGGGCCCTGTGATGGATGCTGGGCATTAGTTCTATCCAGAAACACTCCAAAACGCTGTGTCCCACAGCACAGGTGCTGCATCTGGCTCTCCGTGGAGCATCAGTTACACAGCTCTGCTGTTCAGCTTGCTAATAAATTATACCGATTACATTAAAGAGCATCTCGGCGGCTCTGAGGTCATGGGTGATTTTACAAAGTTTGTTAACTCTTGCTTTTGGACAGTCAGAAATGAACCAGGGGAAAACACGCATCACTGCCACAATGCGTTTGCTCCTTAAATATTGACTTCCTGAATGTAATAAATCATTGTGAATAAATGTGTCATTCTTACACATGTACAACATGAAACATGTAGCTCAGTGCCTCCAATCTTGACTGCATAGGCATGTTCATTCATAGCAGTGGTTCTCAAACCAGTCTCCAGGGCTCCTTGTGGGTACACATTGTTGCTCCTTAACCTATCCCGCATAGGAATGCAGCAAAAATGTGCACAGTCTGGGAACCCTGAGGAGTGATTTGAGAATCGCTGAGTTACAGATAAAATGGACTACTCAATATACAAGAAGCTGCTGCACATGGCATCCAAGAGCATTAACTGCCATGAAGCCTGTGTTTCTTTTCAAATAAATTGGAAAGGATATTTAGTCTTTACACTGCATTTTAATTGTTAATTAGTGCTCTGTCAGTGTAATATAAAATATTGTTACTTTTGAAGATTTTGTGAAGTGCCCCAATTTGTGCATGCCCTTGTGTATTTGTAAACTGCCCTTGAATGTCACTATAATTGCCCATTAGATATATGCATGTTTTATGTATATATGTGTATTTTCTAACCCTGCTTTTTGAGGCTGACACTATGCTTTTCATATTCAGACAGAGAGAGACAATGCTAAGGGAATTAGAGGCTTCTCATTCATCTCTCCTTGCTTGAAACTGGCTCCGGATAGCATTATAGTTATTGTCTCGATGTTGGGATGTTACAGCTAAGAGCTTAGATGTGGTTGTATATCAGTGGCTATGGGGGTTAGAGAAAAGCTTGTACAATTCCTGTAAATGTAGCAGCTGTGGAGATGAAGGTGGTCTCGTTTTGCTTTAATGGATTCAAATCCAACGCTGACAGCTGGGGTAGCCAAAGCTCTGCTCACTCATCCCCTTCCAGTCACCTCCCGCCTCCCCGCAAACCCAACACAGCTTTATCACTGCCTTGCTCCCTCACACTTGCATACACATGACATGCTTACTTTTGTACCTCATTCCTGATAGATGCATAAACCACCTGTGTCTGGCAGGAGTCCAGCCTTCAGGCTGTCTTGAACTGTCAGTCAAATGCAACATCTGTTTTCCAGTTGCTTTATGATTAACATTGTGACATTGATTCCTTGGTTTTGTTTTGCATCATGATGATGACGACTCAGTTTAGCCAAAAAAATTGGAAAATAACTCTTAATTTGGCATTGATGGATGGACAGTTTTTCTTCTTTTCATCAGGCCTTTATTCTGTCACAAATTAAATATGCAGGTTGGAATTGCTACATTATGCATTGGCCTCCTGAAGTAATCTGGAGAGCTCTTATATAAAGTACTTTTTTTAAGTTTGCCTTTCTGCAAATTATTCATATTCACTTAATTCTGACACATCTTTTCACTCTTAACGGTATGATTGGTTTGAGAGTTATGGGTGATTGAAGCTTTGGCTGTCGCGTATGCTGGCATAATGACTAAAATGTAGTTTGTGACGCTACCCTCTCCAAATAGGATCAACACATCTGAACATTTCCATGCATAATTCTGGAGACTGTAAGACAGATTTGCATTTGAGTCTGATATTGTGGTTTTCCTCTCTCTCTTCCTGAGCCTTGGTTCTGATGGGAGCAGTGCAGCTTAGTTTATAGATGATTCAGAGTGTGCTTAGGCCCTGCCTCACTGCACAGGGCCTGCTTGGCTCACTCTCATTTGCTCCACTCACTCCTGCTTCCTTCTCCTATCCTACACTGAAATGGAGATCAAGCACTAAATTGGAATGGGATGAATAAAAGTTCTTCACTAGTCAATGAGTCATAGAAATGTTCTGCAATTTTGTATTTGTACAAGTTCTAGAGCTTGAAAAATTCACCCTAAACTACACAAGACCCCACTGTTCATGCTGGATTCAGACATCATTTCTCAGCCACTGTCAAGCTTTGGTCTGGTTCATATTTCACATTTTGGGTTTTCATAGCCTGTATTTTACTTATTACAGATTTTACCCAGCATTTCCCCAGGTTTTATTTTTTGGCATGCTAGAATTACTCATGTTGTTGAAAGAATTTGGTCCCAGACAGGGAAAATGGGTGCGAGGTAAATTAAATGTGAATCAATTCAGGAATGTAGTTTAGTACAGCCAAGTATTTAATTTCTTTAGCCAAACATATAGTTGTATGTAATGTTTTATGTACAAAAATAGTAAGAGGGAATTTGTCATTACACTATGTCTTTGTGGGTGACCCGCAATTGTGGTCTGGGCTTGTTCTGAGTAGTGATTTTGAATTTAGTCAAAGATCATTTGAATCCTCTCTAGTTATATATGCTTATTGTTGAGGGAGTAGTTTTTTTTTTTTTTTTTTTTTCCCCCTTTCTTTTTTGTTGCATTGGCTTCAAGTGACCTAGAAATTCTGAACTATGCAGAAGAATAGGTATAAATACACCAGCTGGAAAAAGGTCTGTGAATGAAAGTGATTGTAACATTTGTCATATCCAGATCACCACGGCATAATAATGTAACCTTTTTAATTTGATTTAATTTAATGATGCCTGTATTTGACAGTGCATAGTAAGTTAACTGCCGCCATCATTAATTTTACTTTGAACTTGGGTCATGATTAACTTTGAGTCAGTTTTGGACCAAAGGCTTAGGTTTGGACTCAGGGTTTGGGTTTGATTTGATAATGTTGTTTGAATTGAGTCAAGCTCCGAAAAGAGGTTCTCAGGCCTGATTAAAGCTCTAACGTGTTTTGGTAAGTTTGTGTTTATATCCCTGTGCTTTTGTGTCTCTTTCAGCATACAGCACATTTTATATAGTGGGCTTGGTGTTATCCATGCAGATCCCATTTGTGGGCTTCCAGCCTATAAGGACAAGTGAGCACATGGCTGCAGCAGGTAAGATAGGTTCTTTATAAAGCTTTTACTAGACTGCTAGAAGTTGCCCTTCCACACTGTTGGCCACATTTTAGAGAGAGAAAAATGACATGTAAGGTCAGCAGAATGGAACAACCAACATGAAGTTGGTTGCACATGAAGTTACTAAACCATGGGTGTACGCTTGTCTCTGCAGGTGTATTTGCACTGCTGCAGGCCTATGCCTTCTTGCAGTATCTCAAGGACAGGCTGACAAAGCAGGAGTTCCAGACCCTTTTCTTCCTTGGAGTGTCTCTGGCTGCTGGGGTGGTCTTCCTTACAGTCATTTATCTGACCTACACAGGTGAGACTGCAGCAACTATGGCAACACAGCATCATAGCCTAGCACAGCACATGCCTTCTCTATACTTTTCTCCCCTGCCTCTGATAAATCCAGCATAGCTTCACATGTTTTCATGCATAAGACGTACTTCATCCTCTCAGATCAAGCCAGTCATTCTTAACCTAGATACAGAGAGACTGTTTGATCCTGTTCTCTCAGCATTGCTCTTCCTGGTGTGTTCCTAGTCCTTCTGTTCCCAAACCTGAGCAGCCGTTCATTAATCACACCATCCCTGCAACAAGCCTTCGAGATCTCATTAGGGCTGTCCTTTCGTTTCTCTTGTGTTGCGTTTACACTGATTGCAGCCTTGCGGTGGAAATTAATTGAAAGTGCGCTGGATATAGGCAAGGAATTAGCCTGTTGGAAGGAGTCCAAGCTCTTGAGCCTCTTAGACACTGACAATGAGTTTGTGGTGCTCTGTTTGTGTTTTATCTTCCTGTTGTGTATTTTGTGATTTTAGGCTACATTGCACCTTGGAGTGGCCGGTTTTATTCACTGTGGGACACAGGGTAAGTTGACACTTGTTTGTTTTTTGCCCATTTGTTGGGTTACGTGATCATCCTGAAGTTTTGCGTACTCAATAGTCTTGATGGTCTGAAATTGAATAGTAAATTAGTTTTAATAAACAATTTAGCTTCTCTCTAACAGTAAATCTCATTTGAGTCATGAGATGTCCACACTCTGTATTACACCAGAGGGCAATGTAGAGACTTTGTCTTAGTTTGGTCAGAGTTTCCAAGGTAGACTGGTTTTCTGTAATACTAAAGCTAAATGCAAGTTTGAGCATCACAGTTAATGCTGTCTCTAGAGGACCAAATGATTTTTTTTATACTACAAAGTGTTTTGGAAATGGGCCCTTTTTAGTCCATAGAATGTAACATTGAAAGACTGCTGCATCTGTCTAAAAACTGCTACCTCACACTGGATGGGAAGCACTGTGGAGTGTTGCATTACAGACAGTGCAAAGTGCTGCTGTACTAAAGATATTTGAGTTTTTCATTTTAGTCTACTTATAGATGCATATAGATTTAATTTATAGTGTATCACATTTGGTAGCTATTTTTAAACTATAAGGTAAATTTCAGTTCCGTTCCATTGACCTACATTAAAAGTAAAGTAGGTTTTTTCCCCTCTCCTGTAAAGTTAGAAAGTTTTCTTCTGACAACAGTGTGTGTGTGTGTGTGTGTGTGTGTGTGTGTGTGTGTGTGTGTGTGTGTGTGTGTGTGTGTGTGTGTGTGTGTAATTAAAAATAGAATTCCCCTACAAATTAAACATCAAATTTGATTTTTATGTCCATCCCTGATTAGGTCAGTATGCTGTATCAGTATTATGAAGGCCAATATTGACATTACCAAGCAATACATTGTACAGCCTTAGTTAATTGTCAAGTGCTGTGTACCAGCTATTAGTTCTTACCTCTGAGTTTTGTCAGTGGTTTTAGCTGGTTAACTAGTTTCTGACATATGGCTACTATCAGTGAGAACAGACACTGTATTGAATTCTACATGACCTACACAGCAGTGCAGTCAGTCCAATACCACACCCTTTAGAGCTTGATCCATATGATCTACCACTAGTTCTCTGGTCATTACTGGTTGACATGCATAAAATACATGGCACGCATAACCCTGGAATAGTATTTGTCTGGCTGAATTTGTCCTTTTTGCCCTGGAAATGTTCCAGCTGTGAAAAATTCATGAACATGTAACTTCCCTAAACAGCAGTCTCTGCAGGGGTGAGGGCAATATGGGCAGCACTGTTGAATCCTCACTGTGCAGAATCAGCCTTCTGCACTGCAGTCAGGGAAGAAAGAGAGAAGGTCATGCCAGGAGATAATGATCAGAGTGATGCTTGCCCAAACTGAAAGCAGCATTATCAGGTCTGCTGGTTCACATCTGCTAACCAATGGACGTGGTATGAACCAGAGAGAGAACAGCACTGGTCAAGTTTGGACATAGCAATAACAGTTTTCCCCTCCTCTATATTAGACACACTGTTCAGCTTGTCCAAAAAAAAGAACCTATTGTTTCACAAGTTTGCTTTGTTCCTTAAGCCAAGTTTCCACTCCTTTCCCTGAGGATGACTCTGCATCTTAGTGTTTGATACATTAAGGCAGTTTGAGGTTGAAATGCTCACCTCTATGTTAAGGAAAAAACTGTTCTTCAAAAGACCCCTTTTCTTATGTGTTGGGTATATTTTGTTGCTGAAAAATTGAGAATGAAGGATAAGGCACCGTTTGTCAACCTTGGGCTTGGAGGCCCTGCATATTTTAATATTTACTTTATTTCTTGTTAAGGGGGTTTTAATGAGCTGATCAGGTGTATTGGGAGCAGGGAAAACAAAGTGTAGGGCTGTGGGCCTCCAAGACCAGGGTTGAGCACTGGGTTCAGAAGATGTATAGTATTGTAGCTTACTCTACCTTTTATACCGTGTTTACTGAAAATTTCTCTAAGCCAAATCTCCCTGACTCTGTATGCTTTAGGTATGCCAAGATCCACATTCCCATCATCGCCTCTGTATCAGAACACCAGCCCACCACCTGGGTCTCCTTCTTCTTTGACCTTCACATCCTTGTGTGCACTTTCCCTGCAGGACTCTGGTTCTGCATCAAGAACATCAATGATGAACGGGTTTTTGGTGAGAGCTCTACATATCTTCCTCAACCCCTATTCTCTTTTGTGCAAATGGTCCAGCAGTAAAACTGGTGCTGTATACCCTGTGGTCTCTTTCTGCAGACCAAAATCCATATTGGTGACAGTATGACCGAAGACACTCAAAAACACAGCATAAAGTTTATACAGCCTGCACTGACCATATTGATCGTCTGTTTTCCTGTTTGCATTAAGACCCTTCGCTTACAGGCTATTGCATCAGCAAACAGGGCACAGGACAGAACACAGTAAAAGCAGTTTTAGCCCTGTCTACTGTTTTGACCTTAGAGCATATTGTGTCGTGACGGCTGTCTGAAAGTCTAATGCAAGCTAAAGGGGGCACTCAACCCCTGCAAATAAGTTTTAATTAGGACTCTAGCAGGTTTTTAATCCTATAATTCTATTGGTACTTTGTATTAAATAATGATGCAAAATCCATGTCTGTATTAAGGAATAAAGATGATCATAAGATGATCAAATTCATACCTTTTTTAATTTTTTGTCTTGTCCGGGGGATCAGAGGACTCATGCTGCATGTCAGGCTAATCTCACCATTTGGAACTCTGTTTTGTTCTTTGCTGCCCTCTAGTGGCACTCTATGCCATCAGTGCGGTGTACTTTGCGGGCGTGATGGTGCGTCTCATGCTGACCTTGACCCCAGTGGTGTGCATGCTCTCAGCCATTGCTTTCTCCAGTGTGTTTGAACACTACCTGGGAGACGACATGAAGCGAGAGAACCCGCCGGCTGAGGACAGCAGTGATGAGGATGACAAGAGGAACTCAGGAAATCTCTACGACAAGGTAATAAGTCAAGGATCATGGGGTGCCCGTTACAGACCTCAGCCTATTTCCAAGCAGGAATATGACATTTTTGGATTGGTAATGATGATAACCAGTAATTTCTGCCTTTGTTGGGGCAGATACTAATAACACTTAATTTTTTTTGTGTTTTAAGACCAGTTCATTCTGCAGTCTGTATTTGAAGTCTAGTGTGTTTAAACATTAAAGATGCTAGCTGCGCTAGCAACTTGCACACCACTGACATGGTCACTCTGTCCATTCATAATGTGATTGTATATTTGTTAACATATGTGTAATTTGTGAAAACAAAAATGGGTACAGGTTTTTGGTTATAATTGAAGAGGTTTTAACAAAGACCACTTTAATGTGTTTTATAAGAAATCACTGCTATATTTTGAACAATAGCAGTTTAATGATAGAGAAATTAATTATGTGAGCTGTTCTTTTCAAAAACTAGTTATCCTAAATGGTTTCCTGTGGATTTAAAACATTTTGGAATGAAACTCCTCATGCACGCCTATTTGCAGGCATTCTTTTCCATGTCATTTGGTTTTTGCAGGCATGATGTGCTGTTTGTATGTGCTTACTGCAGGCAGGAAAAGTGCGTAAGCATGTGTCAGAGCAAGACAGACCAGAGGAAGGACTTGGGCCCAATATTAAGAGCATTGTGACCATGTTAATGCTGATGTTGCTGATGATGTTTGCTGTGCATTGCACCTGGGTCACCAGCAACGCCTATTCCAGCCCCAGTGTAGTGTTGGCATCATATAACCACGATGGGTGAGAAGTCACTTGCATACACTCCTTAGTCTCACAAACACTTGGGGTATACACAAATGTGAGCAGGAGGACTCGTGCACTTGCCAGCTCTGCTGATGACTCTTTTCTTTCTTTTCTCAATCAGATCAAGGAACATTCTGGATGATTTCCGTGAGGCGTATTATTGGCTGAGGCAGAATACAGATGAACATGCGCGGGTCATGTCTTGGTGGGACTATGGCTATCAGATAGCAGGCATGGCCAACAGAACTACACTAGTGGACAACAACACATGGAACAACAGTCACATAGCACTGGTGAGAAGAGCCATCAATTACATCACTGGTCAAACAAAGAAGCACAGTATGTGTTTTTGTGGAACAAGTGATTGAGACAGAATAGTAAAGCAGAGGCTTTCAGAAATTCATGATAAGTTTCAGTATGCTGTACACTTTGATGTCTAAGTTAATAATGATTTCTCATTAACTGACTCCCCAAATATTCTGTTTAATTCTGACACCTGCTGGTATTCCATGGATGAAGTTAAATGCCAAAGAAAAAGACAGTTTCACGATTCATACGTCAATGAAATTACTGTTTTATAGCATCTCCTCAGTTGTAGCAGGTGTGATCTCAGGCATGCCTCAGTAGTGCCATTTTGTGGATAGCAGTGCTCAATATCTGTTTACCATGCAGGTGGGCAAGGCAATGTCCTCCAATGAGAGTGCAGCATATGAGATTATGAAATCTCTGGATGTGGATTATGTCCTCATCATTTTTGGGGGAGTGATTGGGTACTCAGGAGACGACATCAATAAGTTCCTGTGGATGGTGCGCATTGCAGAGGGAGAGCATCCTAAAGACATCCGGGTAGGCCTGCATGTTTGCATTTCAACCATCAATGAGTTAGTTGTGCTGTGTTTAAACATTACTTTGCCATTATGGGCCTGTTTTTATCATTTCAGGTTTATAAACAAATGAAATGTGCTGCCCCATGACGGATGTTTTTGTGTTTTGTTCAGGAGAGCGACTACTTTACTCCTCAGGGAGAGTTTAGAGTAGACAAGGCTGGCTCTCCTACCCTGTTGAACTGCCTCATGTACAAGATGTCTTACTACCGCTTCGGGGAGATGCAGGTGACTGTCTTCCCCTCTTTTCTTTATAAAATGTTACATTTTTTTCTCAATACAGGAGTGTACTCTTGTTTATTTTTCTTATCTATGTTGAATAGACTCATTAATATTCTGTATCTGTTCTGCAGCTGGATTTCCGCACCCCACCCGGGTTCGACCGAACGCGGAATGCAGAGATTGGCAACAAGGACATTCGCCTGAAGCACCTGGAAGAGGCGTTCACCTCTGAGCACTGGCTAGTGCGCATCTACAGAGTGAAGAAGCAGGAGAACCGGCAGGCTCTGGACCACAAGCTCCGCAATGTTGCAGCCAAACAGAAGTACACCTCAAAAAAGGTGTGCATTGCTTGAAAATACTTTTCTTGTTTCATCATGTGAAATGTGAATGTGATCTGCACTTCTGTGTTTTAACTATGTGTTGCCTTCATTTATCTAATCTGTAGACGGCCAAGAGGAAGCGTGGATACGTTAAAAACAAATTAGTACTGAAAAAAGGCAAGAAACTGAACAAGAAGTCAGTTTAGTTGTTAAATGGTAAAAAAGTGAAAATGGCTAATGAGGCAAAAAAAAAAAAAAAGACAATGACAAATGCAACCAGTAATCCACCAATCAAGAAGAAGAGCAAACAAGTCGTCTGGCATCCGACCACCTGAAAGTATTTGATTGGAGGCTTTTATGCTGTGACTGCCATGGCGACACAGAGGCTGTGTGATCTGACTGAGGGGGTTGGAGGAGAAGGCCTGGACAGGGATCTCTTGTCAGTTTTAATCTGATGATTCTGGACAATTTTTTTTTGTTTTTTTTTTTTTTTTCTTTTGTACTTGAATGTGTTGGTAAGGAAATTGAGCTGTCCTATACTTTTAGATGGCAACCCTGTTTTTGGTGGTGCAGTCAGACCCAATTTCACCACAACGGTAATATAAGATGAAGTGATTAAGCTGAGAGAACCTTGGAGCAGTAGCACCAAAGAGATCCCGTTGTTTTTTTGTTTTTGTTTTTTTTTTTTTGTTGTGTGTTTTTTTTTTTTTTTTTTTTTTTTTTTTTCAGAGCCTGTGCTAACTTGTTACTTTTTTGATAAAAAAAAAAAATAAAAGCTATGGAATACGAGGGCTATGGAGTGGTCTGCAGTACTGAGGGCCAAAAACCCTCCTGCCTATTTCTCAGAATGCAGAGGTCACTGTCACTTTGAATGTGTGAATATCTCAACAGAGCAGGCATTGCAAAGGACTGAATTATTAGTCGTGTTTAATTATTGTAGTGATTTTTAAATATCGTTTTTTTTTTTTTTTTTCTATTGGTTATCAGATGTTTATGCAATAATTCTAAAACGGAAATTTTTTTTTTTTTTTTTTTTTTTAAACCCCCTCCTTCTCTCTTTCTATCCTATCTCTTGTCCAGTGGTCCTGCTGCTTGGTTTCAGCAGTGCCACAGGTGTAGTGAATGCTGTAGATAGACTGTTGGATAAAGGATGTTCGCCCCCACTTTGTCTGCTATGTTGGGCCTTGTAGGAATCGGTTTCTCCCTGTTTTTTTTTTCTTTTCTTCTTTTTTTTTCTAATGACTGTCTCACTTTGCCTGTCAGGAGCAAGTGTGACTTGTGTTAGTTGTAGGGTTTTATAAAATGCTGCATTACTAGCCTGAATGCACTTTGGCTTAGTTCACCTTCAGGTGGATCCACTACTGAGTAGCATGCGGGTGAAGAGTGCGTATACTTAATGACAAGTTTTCTGTTCTGCTTTTTTTCTGTTTAGTGACAAATCTGCATCTCCCTCACTTTGGTTTAATTTCTTCTTTCAACCGCTACTAGTGGACAGTCATAGGAATGGTTCACACACTTCAGATCTTGGTTTGGTCTCTTGCTCCATGTATTTTTTTTTTTTTCTTCCTTTCTTTCTTTGGTTTTTCCTTTCCTCAGTGCACTGCTTTTGCTTCATCTCTGTGTGATTGGGAGGAAGGTTAAAGTCATTTCTGAGGACTATGCTGCCTCATTCTAACAGCCTAACATCATATCTAGTTCATACATAACAGACTCTAAAGGTATTTATTTATAAGAACAAAATGAAAGTTTAAAAAAGGGCAGCATGTCATCAAGAAATGAAAAACCTGTCTCTGTTGTGTAAATTGGAGTTTCTTTCATGAATTGTAAAAAGTTTATAAGGAAAGTAAGGAAGGATGCTACTGTTAGAATGAGCAATGCCTTTGTGATTAAAGGAGTAAACGAAAGGTTCTGCCTTATCTGCGGACCATGTTTGCACTTTGTTTTTTGTTTTTCAATGTCTCATCTGTTTTGTTTTTTCCCCCCGTCTAGCTATCTGGCTATTTTAAAGACACAGCAGTTTCATTATAATAAAAAATTATAAATGTGTTTACATTTTTTAAAGTTAAATTCTCGCTCCACCATATCATCTTTCCAGTAGAAGGAATGTAGAGCCCACTGCAGGGAAAGGGAAAGCCTTGAACTTTGATTTTAATTTTGATGGAAAATTGCATTTCCTGTACTTCACATTTGTCTTGATTGTTCTGCTACAAAATTGAGATGAAAATTTATTTTTTTTGTTAACGTAAAGAAGTGTTTTGGTACAAATAAGCCTGTCCTCTAGGTGGCAGTACAAGTTTAGACTTCATTTGCTTGTGACTTAATTTCTGCTATACAGCAATTGGAAAGCTCAAGCACTGAATTTACCTGCTATATTTACTATGTTTATATGAAGTTCTAAGTCACTAACATTTGTTTACTTGTGCAGCATTTTATAAATAGTGGGCATAAATCTACAGTCACTTAGTGACATTGGTCAACTGTTTCTCCCAGCTTTTACAAATTCATAAAATACTACACAATTGCTTTTATTGTTGAAAAAAAAGAAACAATTTGCACTAATTAGCCAGTAAAGGATGATCGATCTAGGCTCAGTTGTTCAGGCATAGGTTATACACTTAATTCCAAGTAATTATCCCCAATATATCAATCGGGTTTATTCACTAGTGGCTGGAAAGTATACAGTATTTCACATTTCTTTATTTAACCAACACATTGTCTAGTGCGGGAGTGTCATCTCCCTCATTGTGTACAGTGAAATTACTGTGTTGCATAGTTTTTACACTAGTGGACAAAGTGTTTGGTCTAAGCTCTGAATACATTATGCTGCTGCACATCACTTCTTGTCACGCAGACATGGGCCATCAACAGGATGTGCTCCAACGCTGCATGCACTTCTAACCAATGTGCAAAAGTGCTTCTTCATTCACATGATGCCTGAAAGTGCCTCTTTTGCCTTTTAGGTCAACTTTAAATATGACTGGTCAGTCATGTCTTCTGGTTCACTTTACAATCTACGTAGAGAATAAGATGAACATGGGTGAGTGTGGTACGATTCTGACCTTAACTGAGCCTGTGTAAAGGTTCAGTCTCAGATCCACAGAGCAAGTCTGAGAGATCCAAGCTCTAAATTCAGAGGCAGTGTCAGCCCCTGGTGCAATGTCATGAGATTCTGGTACTCCAAGGTGAAAACTTAAAACACTCAAATCCGTGAAGTTCATTTTTGTTTATGGACATTTGAGTTAGTTGTGTGTCACAATAGAAGCATAGCTGGCTGACAAAGTAATCAGTATAACGATATTTCAACTAAGCTTTGCACTTTTAAGATTTCCAAGTAGCTCTTTTAAATAAGGTGGTGTAACAGCACAAGTTGCCTCCAAAGACCACAATCCGTTGCTCTACTTCAGAAGTGTCCCTCCCTCAATGATGAGTATATACTGCATGAGGTAAGAGCTGAGAGGAATGTTCATATCCGTTTACTACAAAAAAAAACAAAAACAGCATGTAGTAAAATGTGCAGTGGCTAGCTGGAGAACACTTGTGAAAAACAATTATTTTGGGAATCAGTAAAGAATTTTCTTAAAATATAGGTTCGAGGCCTTTCTAACCAGTGGGACAGAAATGCATGCAGCTACACTGACGTTCCTGATTTGTGGGAATGATTTTGTACAGCGCTGGTAACACTTTACTGAAGCATAGCACTGATAAGGCTAGAAGACAACTGACCTAAACCTACATAAACATCTATAAAAACTTAAGTATATATAAATCAGTTGTCTCAAAGGCTGCTTTTGTCCATTCTGATGTCATTTCCTCTCAGCAGGTTATATGGCAACTGGTGCTTGTTAACCTATAACCTTTATAAGTTTCTATACAAGTTTATAGTGGTTGCCATGAGAGGCTTATGAACACTGCCCTTCAGTAAAGTGCTAATTTGTTTCTGCTTCAGTTCACGTTCCCGTCTCTCCCTGGTAGAGAAGCTATGCTTCACACAAGTATAGACTCTTCTTTCATAATACCTTTCATTGTTCAGGCAAAGAAACCATTAGAAAAGTATAATCACTCTGTTTTTCTTGGCTCCTTGATACCAGCTGAGGCAAACATCACACAGACCGAGAGTTCATTAAGGAATCGGATATTACAGTGAATGAAATCTGGGAACCTCACTCATACTTTCAAAAGTGTTGAGGACAGGAATGTGCAGTTACTGTGCGAGCCTTCTGAGAGCACTTCCCTTTCTCAATGTCTGACTGTATAAGCAACAATCACTGTTAAGCTAAGAGGTCCATTACCTTGATAACCACTTATATCAGACATCTGTGTTACACTTGGTGATTGGGTGATACACTCCTCTGCCCTCTCTTTCAGTCTCATAAGCAGCTGTGTGTACCAGTAGCATTCCGCCTTATTTGAAGCGGCTGATCAGCACTGGGTTTTTTCCAAAAGCCTCTCAGGGTGTCCATTGTGCTACAATTTTAGGAAACCAAACCCTGATATACCAGGAAGCATATGTGACTGAGCAAACTTAAATACAGAAGAAAAATAAGACTGCAAAGTTGTTTCATCTGGCCGCCACATGTGAATTCTCCCAGTAGCAAGGAAGGAAGAATGTCCTTGAGCACCTGTTGGGGCGGCAGGTCTTTTGGTAGCTGCAGAGCTGGGTTTCTCCACTCTCGGGTCTTTGGGTAGCTGCTGGGGTGGGTAATTCCACTCTTGGGTTTGATTATTATTTGTGTTTGGCACCTTTAACTCTCTAGGAGATGTCAGAGAAATGGTCAGCCTCTGCTCTGGTGCAGTCCGGCTCCTCTTGTTCCATTGGCTGGCCAGCGCTCTTCCTCCGTGGCTCTGCCTCTGTGCGCACTGGCCTCTGTGATGGACAGCTGGCTTATGGCTTGTTTTCCTCAACAAGTTGTCTTCCACAGAGGATTGTGGTACACCCAGGCTTCTCCCTGCAAAAACAGTTTTTGGAATATTAATTATTCACATTTTGTTTGCTAGGGGCCCTGTGAAGGACTGGCAACCTGTCCAGGGTGTTTCCCACCTTCCAGCCAACGAGCGCTGGGATTGGCTCCAGCACCGCCCACGACCCAGGATGAGAAGCGGCTTAGAAAATGTTTGTGTGTGTTTGTCAGAGAAATTTGGATTTTGTGATGTTACCCTGAACATTATGAGTGTAGTCCTTAATGCAAAGTATGCGATTTGCCAGCAGTAGAAGCCTGGGAATTTGTTTGGATATGAGATGTGTACTGTTCAACTAACGGCTGTACAGAAGTTCCACTGAGAGACAAGTTCCACTTGTCTGCTGCCTCTACTCGGCTCCTCACTATTATTATCACTCTGTCTAACAAAGTGAGTAGGTGGTAAGAAAAAGAAACCTTGATGGAGCTGCTACTCTTTTGCTATTATCTATTCACCCCTCTGGGCCTCAGCCCACATGCAGCAGGGAAGATTAAGTGAGAGGATTTTGCAAGAGTGTTTTCAAACGGTGCCACGATGTCTCACCTCTTTGGTGAAGTACTTGGGTTTCCAGGGAGTATTCGTGGCAGATCTTTGTTTCTCCTCGCTGCGCTGCCTCTCCTCCAGCTGGTGTTTGTGCTCTGTGGCCGAGTCAATGTCTCCCGACTTCAGTGCCGCAGTCACATGCTGCCACAGCCGCCTGCCAGGCCACATCGCACGTAATAATAAGAATATGGCATATGTTCACCGGGCATATGTTCTGAGAAACTATTTTAAGCTTTAACCAAAAAATAAATAAATAAAAAACAACATAAAACAAATGGTTCTGATACTAAAATCTGATTGGCTGAGCCATCTTTGTAGTGCACACTGGAATCCTGTATTATTACACCAAGTTCTTAAAAAAACGCTGTGTTAAATTTATTGAACGTTTATTGCATTTTTATGGGCAGTTCCTCTACAGCCAAAATGGGCTAATGCTTAATTTTTGGCTGATTATTAGTAGCACTTTTTACACTCAAAAAACTGCTGGTGAACATAAAAAATCAAATATGAATTGAAATTCATATTGAAACATTTTATTGAATGAAAATATGAAAAATATTTAGTTTCCACAACTTCCCCCTTTTTGTTTTTATTCAACCAAGACATATTTTGAGTCTGAAGTTCCCTTTTTACTTTAGCAATAGAGCTGTTAGTATTGTGTAGCACGCCTAAATCATCAAACATTTTCCTCAAAGTGTATCTCAAATAGACTTGCTCATGTAGATTTAGACCCTCTGTTACCTAAAAACCACTGTCATGCACAGCCTCCTGTGGCTTTACAGCTCTGATAGAGGAGTACATCTTTTGAAAGACAGCCTTGTGCACAGAGGCTAATCAATACAGAAAGCCTGTGCATTTGGAGCAGCTCCATTCAGCTCATGGCTCTTTGTTGTGTGCAGTGGCAGGGATGGTCTGTGTGAGTGGAGACTGGAAAGCAGACCTTTCTGAATTGCTCTCTCCCTGCACAAACCAGCTTAGTGCTTAGTGCCTCTGTATCCTCTTGATTGCATTAGGCTGCAATGCTAATGCCAGTCTGATAGCGTTACACCACTCTGATGTGCCTCTGCTCCGCTTATTTGCCCGGCTATGGGGCCGACTCTCTCCCTGCAATAAGCAGCATTAGAGTTATTATGCGAGCGCTCTAGAGAGACAGAGTAGTGTAGGAGCACCCTCGTTGCGTAAGAGACTGGGGATAAAGAGGGCAACAGTGTTAATTAAAGTATACAATGCTGCTCCCCTGAAGCACCAAGTGCTATGAGAATTCCCATCTCTCCCTATTCCAGATCCCGTATCCTTTCATTCTTCAAGACATGCAGTCCCTTCAAAATAAGATGAATCCATAGTCTGTCTACACATGACATTTGTCAGCACTTGTTATCGTGAAAGTTAGTGGGCTTTTTTATAGACTGACTTCTAGTTTATGTTCATGTAAACTGCTTTTGCGTCATGGTCTCACAATAATCATCGGTTTTATTGAACCTCATTATAATTTGTTAATGCTTTTATATTCTTTATGTTTAGGTTCTATTCTATATTCTACATTTGCTCACCTTGACTCATACTGGCCCTGTTTCTCCAACGGGCGGATCTTCTTCTTTATGACGGGCAGTTTAGACGTGTCAATCACTTTGGTTTCTCCACTGCTGTAGGTGAACTCCAGGGTACCGTTCCACTCACCCTGGGCTTTACACACAATGGTGCTGGTGGGGTTGTGCTTGACTTCTGCTGTCACCCTGTTGGAGGTAACGCAGTGTGACATTTTAGGCATTTTTGTCTGTTTTACAATTTACAAAGAAAAGAAAGGCAGTAGGTTTCAAATCAAGGTTTTAAAAATGCATTTCATAACACTGCACTATATTCTGTTACTGTACTTTAAATACATAAAATGAAAAATCTTCTTTAAAATCGAATGTCTGTGGGCCACATGCTGGGCAGCCCAAGTTTCAAGGACAATACTAGCATTCAGTAGTCTGGAATTACTTATATTAATAATTGCTGTTATAATAATCAGTACTACTAATACTACCTTATATAGTATGGGCTGAATAAACTAGCTTATAAACGAGACACCAGATGAGCAGGTATCTCAAGATGTTTTGTTTAATTCAAGTTTCTGGGAACTACAAACAAACAAATAGACAGACGAGTGATCTGCTTGAGATTTGATTGCCAGTTTAAATACAAGGCATTCTAGACATTCATTTTATTATAACTTCTTTCTCATGTACAGCCGTGTTCATCACTCTGGACACATCTAACTTTTTTTAGTTTTTCACAGCTTCCTACAAATTTGATTTAATCTATAAAGTTGTAGAGCAGTAGTGTCGTAATAAAATCATTTATCTGCAGCTTTTTTTATTGGAAAGAGTCCTTGTAAAACTTGAATTGAAATTCTAACTCTTGAAACTTTTATAATGAAGCTTGGTTATTTGATTTTGCTTATTAAGCCAACACATAATGGAAGTTTATACCAACCAAACATCAGACTTATCTCAAACTGTCTATCAAATAAGCATGCTTATGCGGTTTGGGACATTCTATGACAGACTGTTATCTAAAAATGCAATCTTGTCTGTACTTTTGTCCATTTTTATAGACATGCATGAGGGCTATATGCTTCAATTACTTACTAAATATATTAGCCTCCAGTATAAAACTAAAGAAGCAAACTTCAGACACCAAACAAAAAAAAATATAAATCAGATTTTCAACTAACTTTTCCTTTAATACCAACAGTACATATGATACTATTGAGGAATCATAAACTGTATGATGCCATTTATCAGCTACTCGACACTTATATAGCTGTAAATTCAGTAAGTGTTACATTTTTCTGAGCTATAACCACACATTCACCTGTGAACCTTTCCTCCATAGAAGGGTTTGGTGTGGAAGGTGACAGTTGCTGAGTAGCCACTCTTGGCGCAGCAGATGGAGACTTTTCCCCCCAGCTCCACCCAAGGCACAGTGAGGATGGAGCGGGCGTAGGCGCAGGGCAGCGTGAACACATACTGCTCATCATGCTCCAAAAGGTGCAGCACCCCTGGCAAACACACCAAACGTATTTCTCTTCAGTTACACATCAACGAGCTGTTTCACTTCACAAATCCTGACTGACAAATCCTCCAGACGTTAATGGAAAAATTCCCCAGTGTTTCACCAGAACATTCACAAAAAAGGCTTTCAACTTCCATTACGTCACATCAGCTATGTCATGTTCTATCTAGACATCACGTCAGGTTTTCATAGGTTACATTATGACTGTGCAATATCCTTTGCTAATCATTATCACAACAGTGAACTTTGCAGTGCTTATAGTTGTATGTTAAAGTATGAGCACCCCCAGTCAAATGACATGTTTTGTAAAAAGCAAGTTAACACATGCTTTACAAGAAATAAATTCAAATATGACATTTTCTGCAAACTGCAGTGCATAATATCTATCTAATTGCTGACATATTGGAAAAAATAAACAAATACTATATAAAATGTGGCATACAATGTCCACAGGCCACATTTCATTTTTTTTTTTTATTATTATTATTTGTTCACTTCTTTTTATTTCACATATGCTAATTTCAGCAAACAGCAGTAACGTTAATTGTGCATTAAATGTATTCTCTATGGAAGAAAATCAACAATACACATACTTTCACTAGGGTGCTATAACTTTTGCATATAGCTGTAAGTCACAGAAGGCTGCAATATGTAACATTATTGTGTCACATTACTTAATGACCAATGCAACATAAATATATTATAAAGCATATTACAGTTTCAATATGTAGCAGTATAATGGCAACAACTTTACTTTTTACTTTGCAGCCTTAGTTTAGACTGATTTAGTCATTTGGGATGCAACAGTTCATGTCAGTTTTGGGGGTGAGTGATGCAGAACCACTTACTAGAAATACAATATATATCCAAAAGTAACCAGACACCCCTTTAAATTAGTGAATTCAACTGCTTTATGATGCACCCATTACTAACACAGACTTTCAACTGCATACATGGTTTATTTCCATTGAAAAGTGCTGACAATAGAATGTGATGGTCTGAAGCAGCCATACACGAACCTGAGGTCACCACTGTTATATGTTGGCTAAAAGGGTATGAAGCCCCCACCCTTAGTCTCTGGAACTGTAAAACTGCTTTCTCTGAAGTGATCAAGCACCATTGAATACGCTACTCTTCAAAAATTTGGAATCACTGGCTTTAATATAAAACCAGTGCTGTTGTAGATACATATATAAAACAATTCTTACATGGTGCTAATATTCTACAGGTTCCAAACAATATCTAGGAAGATGCAAAAACTA